>NC_088238.1:42559923-42859923 GCF_036934945.1 Oncorhynchus masou masou
CAACTTCAATCAGTAAAATGGCAATTTGGCTAGCTTCTGCCACAGCCGATATCAATGTGCGTTAGCATTCTAGCTAACGACTGCTGCAGCCAAAATAGTTATTTTGCAAAGATCACAACCAAATATTATCTTAGCGACTGTTCAAGCAAGAATCAAAACATCATTGTAAGCGTTTGAGAAGCGCAAAATTGGCGCAGATGGTGATGACTTTCTTACGTGACATCAGTGTGTCGTGTACTGGAAAAGGGTGTATTGCATTTGTCAATTGCAATTTGAATGCCCAGAGATACCGTGACGAGATCCTGAGGACCCCTGTTGTTCCATTTACCCGCCACCATCACCTCAGTACGATAATGCACAGCCCCATGTCGCAAGGATCTGTACACAATTCCTGGAAGATGAAAATGTCCTAGTTCTTCCATGGCATGCATTCTCAATGGCTGCTTGGCCATGGAAACACATTTCATGAAGCTCCCGACCAATAGTTATTATGCTGAAGCTGCTTCCAAAGACAGTTTGAAACTCGTAATGAGGTCAGATGATGGACAGCACTCGGCAGTCCCGTTCTGTGCGCTTGTGTGACCTACCATTTCATGGCTGAATCATTGTTGATCCTAGACATTTCCACTTCACAATAACAGCACTTACAATTGACCGGGACAGTTCTAGCAGGGCAGAAATTTGACAAACTGACTTGTTGGAAAGGTGGCATCCTATGACGATGCGACGTTGAAACTCACTGAGCTCTACAGTAAGTCCATTCTCCTGCCAATGTTTGTCTATGAAGATTGCCTGGCTGTGTGCTTGATTTTATACACCTGTCAGCAACAGGTGTGGCAAAAAAAAAAAAGAATCCACTAACTTGGGGTGTCCACATACTATTGTATATACTGTGTAGTGTATTTCAGGATGTTGTGTATCCCTGGAAATATTCAGACTTGTAACCATAACAGTTTTGAAAACATAGCTTGCCCAGAAAAAGTGATCTCTTGATACATCACACTCCGGGATTGGGATAAGTTGAGCCGCAGGACAGGGTCAGTTAAGGCCTGTTGGATGTACTGCCAAATTCTCTAAATTTCAGTGCTGAATTAAATATTACCACTACCTTTTTAAAACCATGTCTATCTTTATTTTCCAAATACAATTCGATTGAGTACATGTTTAAGTGAATGACAACAGAGACAACATGGAATTTGATTAAATAGTTTGGGGTACAGGCCTCCCGAGTAGCGCAGCAGTCTGCATCACATTGTTTGAGGCGTCACTCCAGACCCGGGTTTGATCCCAGGCTGTGTCACAACCGGCCGTGACCGGGAGACCTATAGGGCGGCACACAATTGGCCCAGCATCGTCCGGGTTAGGGGAGGGTTTGGCCAGAGGGGGGGCTTTACTTGGCTCATTGTGCTTTAGCGACTCCTTGTGGCAGGACGAGCGCCTGCAGTCTGACTTCAGTCGTTAGTTGGACGGTGTTTCCTCCGACACATTGGTGCAGCTGGCTTCCAGGTTAAGAGGGCGGATGTTAAGAAGAACGGTTTGGTCGGGTCATGTTTCGGAGGACGCATGACTCAACCTTCACCTCTCCTGAGCCCGTTGGGGAGTTGCAGCGATGAGACAAGATCATAATTGGATATCACGAAAAAGGAGGTCTAAAATGTTTTAAACATTTTTGGGGTAGGCCTCGTCTCAGAGGAATGCTCCTCTGAGCCAGATGCTGACGACAGGCTGGAAGAGTGGTGATCCGATGACGGGCTTTTAGTTGGTGGTGGTGGTGGGGAGGTGGAAGGTCATTGAAGACTGTGCCAAAACAGCAAGTGAGAGACACAAGGGGTGAGTTGACATATAAATAATCCCCTAGATTCATGCCCATTGGTTGAAAGAACGGAAAGTGATTATTGCATGAGTGGGCCCTTAGGATATTCAGAAAGCGCAGTGGAATTGCCTTAGTGTGCCATGCTCATAGGCTGAATTTAACAGGTGAATGTCCTTCAGCACGTTTGCTAATAGTGAAGGAGGAGGAGAGACGTGACGCTACGCTGACGAGGTCAATTTAATAACACTACCATGGAAATACCTGCTATTCTAATGAGGTAATGTTAGACACTACCACAAAAATACCTGCTATGCCTGTGGCATAGGAAGCGTTGTGAATTATATTGTGCTTACTGCGTAAAAGTGGCGAGCCATTCAGACCAGCCTTACAGATTGAACTACATTTCAACACAATCACAATCCTTTTTTGGTCTTTTAATCAATTTGAAGCATCTTTTAAAAGAGACTTAACACCTAACAAACACTTTGAACTTTTGTTTTTAGCACTTTGCATTACACCTGTGAAGAAAACACTTCAATTTGCTCAATTTGTCATTGGCTCAATCATTGGCTCAACTTACCCCGAGGTAAACAGTTTGACTATATCAGCCCACACAGCTACAAGGATGCACTTTCATGCTAGGTTTAGGACCTCATATTGAAGCTTATAGAGACAACAAATTATGTATAGAACAATCTTAAAATGATCTACTTTGGTTTGGATACAAGCATCACCTCCAACACAATAAATGTATTTGATTTGGTGAAAAATGTGTTTTTTGGACCGAACTTTGCTTAACACTTTTTCCATAAAATGATGACCTCTTCCTAAATATTTGGTCAAATGATGACCTCTTCCTAAATATTTTGTCAAATGATGAAAGTATGGAAGGTAGACGACCATCAATCTTTTCCAACAATTATCACAACCTCTGTCAATGAGGATAATTGTAATGATCTGATGTATAATATGAAACACATTGACATAGATAAATGCTAAGCAACCATGGAATATGGTTGTTTTTGTTTATCTAAAAAAAAAACGTTTTACTCTTTATAAGTGTATTCGCCGAACCACAACAACAAGTGAATGCAACTTTTCAGAATTGACATAAAACCCATTGACCACTTCCCCAAACAAACATGATGTTGTGGTCTTTTCTCGCCCATTGACATGTGTCTCCCCCTTACTTCACTGTGCACTTCCTTGTTTACGCATCATCAAAAGGTGCCAAAGAAAGACAAGGGGCGAAGACCGTGCACTGCACACCAATGGAGACTAAAAAGATGCCCTCTTCAGCTCTGCGTCTTTCTCTTCGAAACCAAAGAAAACCTTTCACACTGTTCCTCCCAATCCTTCTGTAGCAGTGCAAGCTTGTTTGAAAGAGAAGAATAGAATACATGGAGGTGTGTGTGTGTGTGTGTGTGTGTGTGTGTGTGTGTGTGTGTGTGTGTGTGTGTGTGTGTGTGTGTGTGTGTGTGTGTGTGTGTGTGTGTGTGTGTGCGTGCGTGCGTGCGTAAGAGATTCCCTAATGGTCCCCCCCTCCCCTCCCGCCCTGCCTGTCTGTTGAGAGCCCTGGTCGGTCGGGCTGGTCTCAGGAATGCAGCCGGGCTCTTTCTTTCGTAGGGCTAAGTCAGTCAGCCTCTTGTGTGAAGCATGTCAAAACAAGCAGCCATCATTTCACCCTGGGCTGAGAAAAGCAGGCAGGCTTAGGGAGGAGTGTGGGAGTGATGAGGAGGGGTGAGGGCTGTCCTGCCCACTAAGGTCACCCGGCAATTAACCCCAAGAGGTGCTCTCTCACCCCCTGTCTCTCTCTCCTTACACACACATGTACTTCCTCAAGTCTCTCTCTATAATCCAGAGGACCTTCACAGCTGATCTCCCCCTCCCTTCCCGCACCTCTGACCCCTGACCCCACGCACCTCTTTGAATGTCACATGACCGTGCAGGTGTGGAGAGGTCCCTGGCCTTGGATGACCCCCAATTAGAGACCGTAATTAGTGCAGGGCCCTGATGGGTCTCAGAGCTGCTTTAGGGAGGGGGGGGGTGGACAGGACAGTGATGCGTGGCTAAAGGTCTGGGTTCTACACACACATGCATAACACTAAGATTAAGATCACTTTATTTGTCAGTTGTGCACAATTATTGACGCTTTAAACCAACCCAGGCAATGGCATCTAGGATTTGATACCAGCAAAACTATGGTTAAGAGCTCCCTTCACGCCAGAACTGGGGTTTGAACTGGCAAACTCCATTTTCTGGATCGTCTCTCTAACCACTAGGCTAACTGACATGCACGCACCCATGCACACAGGCCTAAACTGACGACATACTGGTTGAATCAATGTTGTTTCAATGTAATTTGGCAATGTATTGTGACTTGGAATCAACATGGAAAATACATTAGATTTGAAAAAAAGTAATCAACCAGTACTGTTTTCATCTCATTTCAACCAACGTTTTACACATTGAACACTGTAAACAACAGGTTGTTACATCAATCTAATTTCAAAATAATCATCAGAACTATGTATAAGTTAAAAATTCCACAATATGGTATATAGTATAATATAGAGTATATTGTGTGGTTGAAATGATGTTGAATTTTAGATTTGATTATATTATATTTTATTTTGTTGATAGTAAATGGTATTTTTGAATAATTTGTTTCAACGACATGCTAGCAACTTAAATAAATAGTTGTTGTTTTTTTCAATAAAATTTGAAGGAACAGCAACAATTTCTACCTGAACAGTGACTGGTAATGCACTTCAGTTCAATCGAGTCTACCATCCAGATGTCCACCTCTACATACGCTTCTTAGTTTGGAAGCAAGTTGTGTTCATTTCGGCTTCGCTATCATGGTAACACAATTAGACATTGATCAGATTCCATACTAAGTTGCGTAGACTACCTAAATAACATTTACTAGTTGAAAGTAACTTCAGAGTGAGGTTGGGTTTATGTAGGCTACATTGACATCTGATTTGCCCAAAGGACACCATCATTTCCATATGTAAATAGGTGTACTATCATTCATCCATGGTTGATTGGATGGGTAGCCCTGTAAATAGGAAACCACTTTTGCAATATTAATAATACATTATTACCTTTGGATATTTCCTTGTATATGAAGGATGGTTGGTTGGTTTAAAATGCAATGTATTTACATGTTGGATCCATCTCAACCAAAAATCTAAGTCGAATTTAGTTTGCTTTAGTGCTATTCTTTAACTTTGATTTTTGGTTGAGATTGAGACGTGAATCAAGCATATCAATCATTAACTTGTAGACAAACTGGATATTGAATTGTGAATGCAACCAAATATCAACATTTGAAGGAGATGTATCTTCTGCTTGGATAGTATATGTACTGTATATTACCAATACAGTATTTAATAGACAATATCTAAAGTTGAAAGTGTATTATTAATATCATTCTTTTGTCATCCTATTTATAGGGCTAATGGTAACCACTTCTAAACTTCCAAAGATCTAATCAACCATGGACCATAGCCTTCATACTGAACCGGGCCGGATCAAGAAACCATAGTCCCCTGGGCTTTGTTTCTATTTGTTCTACAGACCGATTATCCTTTTCTTTTCAGCAGTAGGCATTGGCTTTCCAAAACGGTCCGTTTTTATTATGCAAAAGGAAAACCGAAAGCCGCAACCAACCACGGAAATATCATCCATAGATGGCAGTTCCCATTCAAGTCAGGACTGGCATCCATTGCTAGTGCACCCATGAGTTTAACAGTCAAAGGTTACAGAACCCTTCTATGGATTATATGTCTATGGTCAACACACAACAAGCTGTATATTTGGCGGGCATGCTGCCCAAACTGTGGCCTTCCCGACTGTAAGCATACAGGTAAATGCACAAATAAAGGGAACACTTGAGTAAACAGTTATGCAAAGTATATGTGTGGGGTGCATTTTCCTGGCATGGTTTAGGTCTTACTTGTAGAATCTATGCCAAGGCGCATTGAAGCTGTTCTGGGAGCTCATATTGGCCAAATACAGTGCCTTGCGAAAGTATTCGGCCCCCTTGAACTTTGCGACCTTTTGCCACATTTCAGGCTTCAAACATAAAGATATAAAACTGTATTTTTTTGTGAAGAATCAACAACAAGTGGGACACCATCATGAAGTGGAACGACATTTATTGGATATTTCAAACTTTTTTAACAAATCAAAAACTGAAAAATTGGGCGTGCAAAATTATTCAGCCCCCTTAAGTTAATACTTTGTAGCGCCACCTTTTGCTGCGATTACAGCTGTAAGTCGCTTGGGGTATGTCTCTATCAGTTTTGCACATCGAGAGACTGAAATTTTTTCCCATTCCTCCTTGCAAAACAGCTCGAGCTCAGTGAGGTTGGATGGAGAGCATTTGTGAACAGCAGTTTTCAGTTCTTTCCACAGATTCTCAATTGGATACAGGTCTGGACTTTGACTTGGCCATTCTAACACCTGGATATGTTTATTTTTGAACCATTCCATTGTAGAGTTTGCTTTATGTTTTGGATCATTGTCTTGTTGGAAGACAAATCTCTGTCCCAGTCTTAGGTCTTTTGCAGACTCCATCAGGTTTTCTTCCAGAATGGTCCTGTATTTGGCTCCATCCATCTTCCCATCAATTTTAACCATCTTCCCTGTCCCTGCTGAAGACAAGCAGGCCCAAACCATGATGCTGCCACCACCATGTTTGACAGTGGGGATGGTGTGGTCAGGGTGATGCGCTGTGTTGCTTTTACGCCAAACATAACATTTGGCATTGTTGCCAAAAAGTTCAATTTTGGTTTCATCTGACCAGAGCACCTTCTTCCACATGTTTGGTGTGTCTCCCAGGTGGCTTGTGGCAAACTTTAAACGACACTTTTTATGGATATCTTTAAGAAATGGCTTTCTTCTTGCCACTCTTCCATAAAGGCCTGATTTGTGCAATATACGACTTATTGTTGTCCTATGGACAGAGTCTCCCACCTCAGCTGTAGATCTCTGCAGTTCATCCAGAGTGATCATGGGCCTCTTGGCTGCATCTCTGATCAGTCTTCTCCTTGTATGAGCTGAAAGTTTAGAGGGACGGCCAGGTCTTGGTAGATTTGCAGTGGTTTGATACTCCTTCCATTTCAATATTATCGCTTGCACAGTGCTCCTTGGGATGTTTAAAGCTTGGGAAATCTTTTGTATCCAAATCCGGCTTTAAACTTGATTGAGGCAAATCCATGTCTAAATGGGTTGACACTATGTCTGAGCTGAATCAAACATATCTTGTTTTCCGGGATCTGAGTAGGACACAGAGGTAGGCATCTGGATGGTGGACTTGTTCTCACCACGTGCACTACCCCTCATATACCAGTAGGAGTCAAATGTTCAATTGGGAATTGTTGGACTGTGGCTTCGGACTAAATTTCAATATTCCTCTTTATTTAGGTTGATGTCATGACGTTGACACAATGACCTTTTCAAACATAACATTTACTATCAACATTGAAACAAGCTCAAATCAAATATGTCCAATCAAATATGAAATTCTATATAATTTCAACCACCTGATATATATATATAATATATATATATAACAGGAATAAAATTATTTCTAACATTTCTTTGTGTAATTTCAATGTTTACAACGCTGGTTGAAATCAGATGTAAACAGTACTCGTTGATTACCTTTCAAATCCAATGTATTTTCCACATTGATTCCACGTCGCAATAGATTGACAAATTACATTGAAACAACTTTGATTCAACAGCACTACACCATACAACGAAGAAAAGTACATACAAACAAAATTACATTTGCAGATACTAATATTTTTCTAATAATTCCGATTACGACACCTTACAATAATATCCTTTTTCCGGATTTAGCATCACTGAAGCGCAGTTGCGATGATAACTTTAGCCGCATGCATGCCTGTTGCACTGGCCCGACAACCCATTAGTGTTTATCTTCTCTGCTTCCGTCCACTGCTACAGGGAGGGCTCCCCAGCTCCCCACCACCCTCCCTCCTTCCTTCCTTCCCTCCTTGCGAAACGGGCCACCCATCTGTTCTCTTTTCTCCTGGCCCTCGCCTTTTCCCCTTTCAAATAAAGGCGCCAATCATTTTAATTGGCACACTGGAGTCAATTGTCCCTGTGTTACTGGAAAGGAGGAAGCGAGGAGAAGAGAGGACATCAATGATATATGAATGAAGTTTGCTATTCCGAGAGGGTATAGCTAGTGGCTAACTTATCAACCAGTATAATATTAAATATGTTTCCCCATTGAGCAAATGCTATAGCTTACATACAGGCCTTGATACTTAACAGTGGGTTTTCCATACAAATTAAGTATTTTCTTTAGATATTTTTTTTGTTCAATTAACGAGGAAAGTCCGTTAAGAACAAATTCTAATTTACAGTGATGGCATACACCGGCCAAACCTGGGCCAATTATGTGCCGCACTATGGGACAACCCAATCACGGCTGGATGTGATACAGTCTGGATTCGAAACAGAGTGTCTGTAGTGACACTTCCAGCACTAAAATACAGTGCCTTCGACTGCTGCGCCACTCAGAATTCAAGTGTTGCGATGAAAAGAAGAGACAGACAGAAAGACAATTACATAGACATATATTTATACACATATGAATACAAATACATATACATATTATACAATATCTTGGCCTTTCAAGCCACAGAGCATGAAAACAGCTCTTTCAAACAGAACACACAAAAAAAGATCTTTAAATAAGTGCAATTTGTTAGAGACAAAGAATTGTAAAACATATATAAAGTTATTTTTTCCATCATCCTTTTTTTGTTTTGAGTAAAGATCACATGGTACTGACATGGAGATGGTTGTGCAAAGACCTATATATTTACATTGAGTTTGTTCTTTACTGTGAGTAATGTTGCCGGTTAACTCGACATGGTCAATTACAACTTTTACTTAGCCTGATCCCAGATCATTTTGTGCTTTTATCCAACAGCATGACAAATAATAGTTGGCCTAAGCACATACAGATCTGGAATCAGGTTACAACTTTCATGCCCAAAGGAATTACTGTACTGTATGGCCTATATAACCTTAGTTGTGCGTAAAAACAAAACACTGCCTCTGTATAATAATCTTTGTTTTTTTCAAATAAAGAAACATTGCCACACAATCTCATAGGACTTAAACCATCAAACTCATGATACAACAGCACCGTGTAGATGGAGAGTGAGACAGTGAGAGAGAACTGGGCCCATATTTACAAAGTGTCTCAAAACAGGAGTGCTGATCTAGGATCAGCATTCCTACTCTGAGATACTTTGGGAATATGGGCACTGGAGAGAGCTTGAAGGAAGGGAGGGAACTACTGTATTCTCCAGGGTGGGGGTCAGTTTCATTTCAATGCTATTCAATTCAGAACATAAAGCAAATTCCAAATCCAAATTGAAAAGCATTGGAATTATAGTGTACTTCCTGAATTGATGGGATTTTAAATGGAATTGAACTCTGGTATTCTTTACCCCCAGTCAATTCTCTCTGGCATGGGTTTCTTTGTATATGATGCTGTATTTTCAGTGCCGCACCGTGTCAGGAGATTGCACATCACAAAATAAACAATTCCATTCAGTCAGTGAGCCCAGAGACATAGAAAGAGAGAAACTGTTTGATGCTGAGCTATTTGCTATGAAAGCATTATCATCTTCGACCCAGTAAGGCCAAGGGCTAGATTTTCTGATGTGGTGCCTTTGAATGTTGTTGTTTTTTCTTCATATGAAGCGTTGTGTGGTTTTGAACATGAGAATGGCCTCTTATTCAGTGCATCATTCACAATATAGCTTTTTAGTTTTGTGCTGCTTTTCCATGTGGTTACAACACTGCATTTGAACAAGTATAGCGTCTGTTGAACATGCAATACAAACACACGACTGACTGTACAGCTGCAGGAACGGGAGTTGTTGTTGAAAGAGATGAGGGTCACATGACCGTTACTTCCCTTCAAGGCTAGTTATTATCTGAGGATGTTTTGAGTGGATGTTCTGGGTGAATATCAGAGTTGGATCCAGGTACTAAGACCTGAAGAAAAAAAAAACTTTGACATTACAAGAGGAAATGCAGTAATTATTTCAAGGAATACCCCAAAATGAAACATATGCTACTGTGTCTCACTCTCTCTGTATGAAGAGAGAATGCCTTGGGCAAAGCTGCAGGGGAGCAAACTGAAATAGTTTAGGGGGAAAAGATAGAAAGAAACATACAAGGAAGTAAAGCAGAAGTGTGAAGCTAGCCAGGTAGCAGAAGTGTGAAGCTAGCCAGGTAGCAGAAGTGTGAAGCTAGCCAGGTAGTAGAAGTGTGAAGCTAGCCAGGTAGTAGAAGTGTGAAGCTAGCCAGGTAGTAGAAGTGTGAAGCTAGCCAAGTCAACCAGGTCACCCCGTGATACAAGTCAGTATTCGACATCCATGCATGTGGGAGATGGGACGTTGGGAGATGACGTGGAAGTCGGCCACTAGGGCAACAGTGAGCGCTGTTATCTTCAAATAGGCACTGGCTTCTGATTTCAAAGGTTCAAATCTATCCCAAACCTTAACACTTAACTTAACCATTCAGAGTTAACACCTAAACGTAACCTTAAAAATCCAAAGTTAATGCCTAAACTTAACCTTAAACACTTAGAAATTTGAAGTTTGCAACAACTTCAAAATTTGACGTTTAGAAACATGGATGAATGTCTAATTGTAACGTGAGACAGAGCCAGTTGAGCCGAGTAGTAGAAGTTTGAAGCCAGCTAAGTTGCTTGCTCTCTGCCTGCCTGCCTCTCAGGTCCATCTCTCCCTTCAATATTTGATGGAGGACGGTTTGAATTATGGATGTTGCCTATTGAAAAAAAAAAACAGTGTTCAACAACAGCCCCAGTAGAACCACGGCAACAAGACACAAACAAAGACGTTTCCACAACTACAAGACCCAAATCGGTGCTACACTACGGCAACGAAAAAGGGACATTGGCTTAGTGGAACCCCCCGCAGCGCTCACTCTCCAGGTCATAGAGTGAATGCATTGTTCAAGATGTATAAACAAAAAGCAAGAACGAGTGGTGCACAAAAAGAGTGCAAAAAAAGCTTGATCTGATCAAGCTCATGACAAATTACAGAAGACAACCAGCGCTTGAATTGGACTGAAATAGGTGCCGATACTCAATTTGTATGCCAGTACTGTTTATATCTAGGTGCAGTAGCTCCAGAATACCGTTGAGCTAATATTCTATAGGAGGAACAGGAGCTCTAGCGGTAGAAGATTTGAGGTGCTGGTGCTCATCTCCGGTGAGCTCCTGACCAAGTCAAGCACGGCACATTAGCAAAGCTACCACCTCGCCCTCGACAGATGAAACACCATCGCAGGTGGAAGCTAGTAGACCTACTTATGCAGGAGCTAGCTAGCACTAGCAGCCTCCCAGTCCCGACAGAGACCTCACTGCCTGGGCCCAGCAATGACAGTAGCCTTGCTCCTCCTCTACTTCTTCCTCCCCTCGAGAATAGTGACAGTTCCTCTCGTGAGCGTGCCGGCCTTGTTTCTCCTCCTTCTCTCCCCCCAAAAACCAAGCTGACGACGGCCAGAGACCCAGCGATGCTCAAATCAAATTTTATGAGAGCAACCCACCTTCTGTGAATAACTGGTAAGCCTACGAGTGATGAGACGGATTGCCCCGTCAGCGTGTAGTCCGAGTTCCAATGTGTAATATAAATAGGTTACCAGCTAAATACTGTATTTAGCTATACATACTGGTCTCATAGACTGGAAGTAACATAGTAAATGTAAATCCAGAACACTAAAATTAGTATGATATGTTACATTTGGTATGAACAGTTACATAAGATAGAAGGTTACTTAAGGCACAAACGAAGCGGGTGTGGTTAGGTTAGTGCATAATGTGAACGTCAGCAACGCAAAGGTTGTGTGTGTTCATATCTCATCGCGGACTATTTCAGAATTTTTGCAACTATTTACTACTTTTTTCTACTTCGCAGCTACTTATCATGTTAGCTAACCCTTCTCCTAACCCTAACCATTTTAGCTAACCCTTCTCCCAACCCTAACAATTTTAGCTAACCCTTCTCCGAACCCTAACCATTTTAGCTAACCCTTCTCCGAACCCTAACCATTTTAGCTAACCCTTCTCCTAACCCTTCTCCTAACCCTAACCATTTTAGCTAACCCTTCTCCTAACCCTAACCATTTTAGCTAACCCTTCTCCTAACCCTAACCCTTTTAGCTAACCCTTCTCCTAACCCTAACCCTTTTAGCTAACCCTTCTCCTAACCCTAACCATTTTAGCTTACCCTTCTCCTAACCCAAACCATTTTAGCTAACCCTTCTCCTAACCCTTTTAGCTAACCCTTCTCCTAACCCTAACCATTTTAGCTAACCCTTCTCCTAACCCAAACCATTTTAGCTAACCCTTCTCCTAACCCTAACCCTTTTAGCTAACCCTTCTCCTAACCCTAACTGGAGTGGCAGGTAGCCTAGTGGTTAGTGCATTGGGCCAGTAACTGTAAAGGTTGCTGGATTGAATCCCTGAGCTGACAAGGTAAAAAATATGTTGTTCTGCCCCTGGATAAGGCAGTTAATCCACTGTTCCCTGGTAGGGTGTCACTGTAAATAAAATTTTGTCCTTAAATGACTTGCCTAATTAATTAAATAACTTTTTTTTTTTTAAATAACCCCTAGTACTAGCTAACAGTTACAACAAATTAGTACTTGTAACAATGTGTAATTTGTAACATATTAAATGGATGATGGACATCCACAAATTAATACATAACAAACATAACATATCATGCTAAATGGACTCCTGAGTGGCGCAGCGGCCTAAGGCACTGCGTCTTAGTGCAAGAGGCATCCCTACAGTCCCTGGTTTGAATCCAGGCTGTATCACATCTGGCTGTGTTTGGGAGTCCCATAGGACGGAGCACAATTGACCCAGCATTGTCCGGGGTAGGCAGTCATTGTAAATAAGAATTTGTTCTTAAAACTGACTTGCCTAGTTAAAAAAATGGAATGTCTTGGTTTTACGTACAAAACAACATGAAATGCTCTGAGACCACATTGAGCTATTAGTAGGCTAGTCTGCATAATGAAACAATCCCTAGTAAGCTATTGTTTTGACGGTGGACTGATTCTATTAATGCTCAATAATACACTGGTTTTAAGCAGCACAAACTTTTTACCCAAGCTGCGAGAGAGCACAAGGTAGGCTATAGACCTAACAGGACAGTTGTATATTCAAACAATAATTTATTGGTTACTGGTTAGTATGCTGTTCATTTTACAATCTTCAATATTTGAAGTTCCCACTTTAATTACTGAACAAGTAAATACATTATTGCCGCCAGCCAGCATTCTATATAGCAGCACTGCGACACTGCAGGCCTCTAGCTTCGTGAAACATAAACATTAGGGATGCACGATATATCGGTAAGCATATCGGAATCAGCTGATATTAGCTAAAGATGCCAGCATCGGACCGATGTCTAGTTTAACGCAAAACCGATGTCAAAGCTGACGTGCATACCTATATAACGTAGGTAGATGACGTGCATACCTATATAACGTAGGTAGATGGCGTGCATAGCTATATAACGTAGGTAGATGGCGTGTATAGCTATATAACGTAGGTAGATGGCGTGTATAGCTATATAACGTAGGTAGATGACGTGCATACCTATATAACGTAGGTAGATGACGTGCATACCTATATAACGTAGGTAGATGACGTGCATACCTATATAACGTAGGTAGATGACGTGCATACCTATATAACGTAGGTAGATGATGTGCATACCTATATAACGTAGGTAGATGACGTGCATACCTATATAACGTAGGTAGATGACGTGCATACCTATATAACGTAGATGACGTAATGATGCCACGAAAAATACAGCGCTACACATGCAACACGGCGTTCCTAACCGAGCCCACAATGTCTGCTGTGTGGATCTATTTTGGTGTTTTAAAGGAAGATATTTACACCGCTATTATTTCCCGAGGAGGGGAGAGAGTGAAATCGTTCAATACCACAAACCTAATTACTCATTTGAAAGTGCATCACCCCCAGACGTTCAGCAGAGAAAGAAAAGCAGAAAAAAAGAGCACTTTCAACAACTAAACCAAGTCAAGCAGTCATTTGAAAGAGTAGGAACATTTCAGCGAGACAGCTCAAAGGCGAAATCCATTGACGCCAAGATAATGGAATTCATTGCCCTTGACGATCAACAGTTCTCCGTCGTGGATGATGTTGGCTTTCCCCGACTGGTCGAGCACCTCGAAGCCCCGGGACACACTACCAAGTAGGTGGTATTTTTCAGACGTAGCCCTACCGGAGTTACACTGTATCGTTGAAATGCACATCGATGAGCTACTTGCTATGGGCGTCACTGCTATTAGCGTCATAACTGACATTTGGACCAGACATGTCAGCCCCATGAGCATGCTCAGTCTGACAGCACAGTGGGTCAATGAGGATTTCGTACTGAGGAAAGCAGCATTGCTTGCTCAAGAATGGGCTGGTTCTCATACCGCTGCTGCCATTTCAATGGCATTTGAGAACATGTTTGAAACCTGGAAACATGAACACACTCCTAGCTCCATTCAAACAACTGACTGGAGAAATGAGCTCATCAACTGCGTCTACAGCAGACGTGATGTCATGGCATTGAAACTCCTGCTCAACAAAACTGCAGACAGACCGTGTGGTTAAAACTTGAACAAGTCCTCTACTAGAGGCTGTGAACAAGCGATTCGGTGGCATTCTCTCTGAGGCTCTCTGAGGCACCATGCTCGATGCTAGATACAAGGACCGCTACTTTGACGCAGACAAGAAACAGGGTTTACGTGAAATGTTAGACACAGCTGGACAAGATGGAAATGGACACGGCGACAGTGCGCACAGAGGAAGAGAGGCCACGGACAGACTGAGCTGAAACTTCACTGCTTGACATGTATGATGAAATCCTGGTTGAGACTGAAACGACTGAACAAATGAACAACGAAACAGCACAGCAGGTAAGTGAAAGAAATAGGTTTTGATTATGTTTTACTGTTAATGGCGACATATGTAAATTCCAACAAAATAACTTTTTGGTCAGTGTGTGTGCTTCAACTATTTAACTATACAAGAATGCTTCAAAGGCCGCTAAAATGTTAAATATCGGTTATCGGTATCGTTTTTTTTTTGGCAAAGAAAATATTTGATATCGGTATCGGCCAAAAACGTAATATAAGTTTATCCCTAATAAACGTTAGGCTTAACATGAGAAAATTACGACCAAACACTGTAGCCTACCTCAGCGTTTATTTGTGAAGATGAGGTTGGCCATTTTTTATTGATGTCATCATGTAGCAACCAGGGACCTCACGAGAAGAAGAGATAGAGCCATCTTGAGCCCCCTATATCTATGTGGCCTATTGTGACTCCATGAAGAGAGTCAACTGACCTTAAAAGCAAGCAGATATTACTTAGGGAATTCAAAATGAATGGCCAGAGCATAGTGAAGAAAAGTTGTCTGGTCACAGTCAATTCGGCTCAGAGCTTCAGGTCTCTTTGGGTCAAATCAAAACATGTGTCCTCCTGCTTGTCTATGTTCAACAACTGAATCCAGAACCTGTAACTAACTCTTTAAGCTGTCTTTTAAAATTTGACCAGACAAGTCAGTTAAGAACAAATTCTTATTTACAATGACGGCCTAGGAACAGTGGGTTAACTGCCTCGTTCAGGGGCAGAACGAAAGATTTTTAGCTTGGGGATTTGATCTACCAACCTTTCAGTTACTGGCCCAACACTCCAAGCAATAGGCTGCTACGTGCCACGTTAATGGGTAGTGGGTAGTCCGAATCCATTGCATTTAAAACTGTACCTATGGGAGAGTGACTGTAGGGAGGATTAGTAGTGCACTATATGGGGAAATGGGTGCCATTTGTGATACAACCTGTGATTATCTGATATCTCAAGATCTCAAATAACTTTCATGAGAACAAACTTTCAACCAGAAAAAAAAGGGAGAAAAATTGAGAAAAGCTTCTAGGAACATAAAGTGCTTTATATCAAAGGTAAATTAATGGAAATCAAATCAAACAATGGATGAGTCTTGGGTACGGGAGAGTGTCTGGGAGGGAATAGCCAAATACCATTGTTAAATAATAACAACAAGAGAAGGGGAAAAAGAAGCAACTGGCTTTGAAAGTACCAATCTGAGAAAACATTTACATTAAAAACAGTTAAAAAGCGATGACGCGTACTGCATCCTGTGTGTTGACCTATCAGAACATCACACACAGAGTTCCATGAGATAAGGAGAGGTATTGATATGGACCGGTTAGGTAGGAATTAATCAATTGTCTGTCTGTCTGTCTGTCTGTCTGTCTGTCTGTGTCTGTCTGTCTGTCTGTCTGTCTGTCTGTCTGTCTGTCTGTCTGTCTGTCTCTGTGTCTGTCTGTCTCTGTGTCTGTCTGTCTCTGTGTCTGTCTGTCTCTGTGTCTGTCTGTCTGTATGTGTGTGTGCACCAAACCTAGGTGATCAACATTCAACCACAAGAGAATGAGTGGTGAATACCAGGTGATGCGGTAGTATACGTACCGGATAGATGGGTTGCATTTTATGTACACTAAAAACAAATACAAATCCCCCACCCCCCCATGATGATAAACCCTTTGTGTTTCAAAACATTCGGAGATTATCTGAACGGGGGTCGTCAGGGTAACCTGCTTGCTTTAAACTAGAGAGTAGTCTCTGTAGCCAATGGTAACGCATACTGCGGGCAAAATGATACTGCTTCACTGGTGAATTACATATCAAGAGTTCATCTCATGGGAGGGGATAAAAGGTCAGTGGGGTCAAGCTCATCAGGTTGACCTCAAATTTACTCCAGTTAATTGTACGACAAAACAACGTGAGGGTGTAGCGCAGGGCAGAGATGAAGCTAACGGCGCTATCGCTAACCCATTACTTTGGCGAGGACATATCCCCAGTACCTTTTCTTTTTATATTTCTTAGCATGGACTTGACCTAAGACTAGCTTTAGTTTACACACCATTTGTCCACAGTTTAAAACACACACAGAACCAACCAAATGAAGAATTTACAGGAATCAGTGTTGGACACTATACAATACGAACTAATATTACAAACTGCTAAACGTGTATGATTATTTTACTTAGAACGTTCTGGCAGAAAGCTGCCACACATGATGATTTTTTGCTGGGAAGTATGTAATGTATTGAAGGGGTAACTGGTTGCACTCCTTGTAATGTAATCTATAGACGATATTCAGTAGCAAGTAGCTGGAGAACGGGTGGGTACAGGGTGCAACCAATGACAACACGGCTGCGCAAGGATAGCCCTGCTCCTGCTGAGGTGCACCTCCACCCAGCTGTCTGTCTGTCTGTCCATCCTTGTCAGCCAATCATGGACAGTGATGTTGGTGATCCAACCAACGACGGACAACAATGTTGGTGTGTGGATAGGTGGTGGTAGACCGGATGGAGGGAGAGAGGGGGGAGTCATCCCAACCCCATCCCAAAACCCCAAGTAGCCGCCCCTTAGGAAACTGTCTTCTTCCCAGTCAGATCGCCATCCTTGGAGATCCTGTCCAGCCGCATGTAGGGTTCGAACGCAGAGGATCCGCACCCATACCCGGATGCCAGTTCATGATGAGCACCCCCTAGCAGTGGCATGGAGAAGCACAGTGAGTGCGACTGCGGCACGCCCAGACGCGACGAGGGCGGAGTCCCACCCAGGGAGGGCAACGACAGCCCGAAAGTCCCGCCCATCCCATGAACGCCATTTCTCGGTGGTGTGCTGTTACCCGGCGAGGAGGAGGAGCCTCCAGGGCTGCCCAAAAGAGAGCTGTTTCCTGGGTGGTGGGTGCCCAGTAGGGGGTTGGGGGGCTGGGCGGAGAGGAGGCGCCCCTGCTCAAGGAGGCGCAGGATGTTACAGGTGGCCAGCGACTCGGAGGTGGAGGAGGAGCGCTTGTCAGAGTCTTTGGTTGTGTCTTTCTTCTGCTTGGTACGACGGTTCTGAAACCACACTTTGACCTGGAAGGACAGAAGAAGGGAGAGAAATGCTAAAGGGTTAAAACATGTTTTTTTTAATGAAATGGTTTGGTTCACTAAAACAGCTGACAACAAGGTAAATAATAACTCTTACTTATGTGCCGTTAAAACCATACAAACACATTATATTTTGTCACTTATCCAGAGCAGTTGGGGTTAAGGGCTTTGATCAAGGGAACATTGACACATTTACCTAGTTGGCTGAGGGATTCGAATCAGCGACCTTTTGGTTACTGGCTCAAAGCTCTTAACTGCTAGGCCGCCCCAGACTCTTTCTCACCGATCATCTTAGCCATCACTGGATTTCAGTTCATTCTGTTAATGAAACTTTAATCCAGAAGTCCCATTGAGATGTAAAAGATCACATTTTCAAGGGAGTCTTTGTCAAGATGGCAGCTCCAAATTGAGAGAGTTACCAAGGACATTACTAAAAGGCTTTCAGTGGAGGCTAAGGTAAAGCACATGATATGCCCACAGTATGCACACGTTGGTGACACACAATACAAAAGTGCCTCGCCATCCATACACCCACAGACACAAGCATCATACATACAAAGGCAATCCCAAGTACACCACATTGGATCAACCCAGTTGTTTTCCTGACTGGGTTTGACCACGATTGGATGGTTTTACCCTCATCTCTCTCACTAAAGGTGCCTGATAGAGACTGGGGGGAGGAGTCCGTGTGCGATTGGAATGGAATGGGGACCTTGTCAGCCAGTGGAAGTTAGTTAGTGAATCTGTTTTTTGTCTATGAGTGCAAAGTATACAACACATTTCCCAAGTACGACAAAACTATAAGCACAGCAATAGCTTTGAAGGGAATATGGGGTGCTGGTGTTTCCTAAACCTGTTTCGACTGAGAGTCAAAGCAAGGACAAAGTGAATTGTTGTGCTGTGCTGTGATAGGTAGACAAGGCTACACAGTCAACTTCTCTACACAGCACACAGCGTGCCATTCGTGAGGGTAGCTCACTGAACATTGACGGTCCTTGTTTCTGGATGTTTCATTGATGCGCGAGTGCTTTAATGTATAGTGTGTATGTGTGGAACTGTAGAGTTGTGGGGGGGGGGAGGGGGCAAGACATGTGCCACACACACAATACACAGGGAAAGGGGGGTCAGGGGAGATCAGATGCTTTTGCTCAGACACACGTCATTGGGTGGACTTTAACTCGCCTATGAGTTGAATTATCATCGATCTTTCACAAATAATTGGCCTTAATAGATTTCTGATTGATTTCTGATTGTGCTGTGACTTGGAGGTGGTCTATGCTTAATTGTACAAACTTTTTTTGAGTCACCCTCCTCCTGTGATTGGAGCATCCCCTAACTATGCTCTCTCTTTCGTTGCAGTTTTCGCCCTCTGCCTCCTTTATAACCTGGAGCAGGAGAACAAGACGCAGGCTGTCGGTCCAAACCGCAAAGGTCTAAGCTGCAGCGCTCTGGTCGGAGCCAACTCTTTGAGCCAATTTATGTTTGATCCGAAAATGTGGTCGGAGGCGCTTTATGGATGGTGTGACGCAGGCCTAATCGATGCTCTATGCCACGTCGCCGTGGGCCTCTCAAATGTTGTAACAATGCGGAGGGCTCCGTATAGCTCCGCATTTGCATGATTGGTTGACGGTAGGTGAGGGCGGGAGGTCCTGTATAAACACAAACTCACATCCTTGACAACTTCCTTCACAACAGCTCTGCTCGGCGAAGCGCAAGAAGTATGAATGCCCTGACTTTTGCAGAGACCATATCGCCGCAAATGCTGCACGGCCAATACAGACGTCGGATTGACCATGCAGCGCCTTTAAGTGGCGCCTGACCTAAACATAGTTCGCCCTGCGTTCAGAGCTGTCATCTATCATTGTTTTTTTTGTAGGTCTTGCTCCAAGCGTCACTCCCCATGCTCCCCCGTGCTAGTGGTGATTGTGGCGCCGCCAGGCAGCTGTTATTCATATTTTTGAAGTTTTGCCTGGTTAATTGTATTGCTCATGACACCATTCAACGGGTGACCTGTCATGACACCATTCAATGGGTGACCTGTCATGAACCTGTGATTTGTTGGATAAGAATTTGCCCCTAACTTAACGCTTTGTATTCAGGACAAAAAGATCACGCAAACAGGAGGCATGTATTGGAATATTTGTATTCCCTTCACTGTCATTTGGGTTAATATTGTGGAGTAATTACAATGTTGCTGATCTATCCTCAGTTTTCTCATGATCAAAACCATTAAACTCTAACTGTTTTAAAATCACCATAATTTCCTTCTCCAGCAACTGAGTTAGGAAGGAGGCCTGTATCTTTATAGTGACTGGGTGTATTGATACACCATCCAAATCCTAATGAATAACTTCACCGTGCTCAAAGGGATATTCAGCGTCTATGTTTTTATATTTACACATCTACCAATCGGTGCAAATCTTTGCGAGGCATTGAAAAACCTCCCTGGTCTTTGTGGTTGAATCTGTGCTTGAAATTCATAACTCTATTGAGGGATCTTATAGATAATTACATGTAGGATTTAATTTTTTTTTAAATCATGTTAACAATTATTATTGAACATGCAACTCGTGCAATGGCGGAGATCTTTGTGGGCGATACTCAGCCTTGTCTCAGGGTAGTAAGTTGGTCTGTTGACATCCCCCACAGTGTCTCCTGATCCCCCCCCCTCCGCCTCCAGTATCTACAGTGCCTTGCGAAAGTATTCGGCCCCCTTGAACTTTGCGACCTTTTGCCACATTTCAGGCTTCAAACATAAAGATATAAAACTGTATTTTTTTGTGAAGAATCAACAACAAGTGGGACACAATCATGAAGTGGAACGACATTTATTGGATATTTCAAACTTTTTTAACAAATCAAAAACTGAAAAATTGGGCGTGCAAAATTATTCAGCCCCCTTAAGTTAATACTTTGTAGCGCCACCTTTTGCTGCGATTACAGCTGTAAGTCGCTTGGGGTATGTCTCTATCAGTTTTGCACATCGAGAGACTGAAATTCTTTCCCATTCCTCCTTGCAAAACAGCTCGAGCTCAGTCAGGTTGGATGGACAGCATTTGTGAACAGCAGTTTTCAGTTCTTTCCACAGATTCTCGATTGGATTCAGGTCTGGACTTTGACTTGGCCATTCTAACACCTGGATATGTTTATTTTTGAACCATTCCATTGTAGATTTTGCTTTATGTTTTGGATCATTGTCTTGTTGGAAGACAAATCTCCGTCCCAGTCTCAGGTCTTTTCCAAGACTCCATCAGGTTTTCTTCCAGAATAGTCCTGTATTTGGCTCCATCCATCTTCCCATCAATTTGAACCATCTTCCCTGTCCCTGCTGAAGAAAAGCAGGCCCAAACCATGATGCTGCCACCACCATGTTTGACAGTGGGGATGGTGTGGTCAGGGTGATGCGCTGTGTTGCTTTTACGCCAAACATAACGTTTGGCATTGTTGCCAAAAAGTTCAATTTTGGTTTCATCTGACCAGAGCACCTTCTTCCACATGTTTGGTGTGTCTCCCAGGTGGCTTGTGGCAAACTTTAAACAACACTTTTTATGGATATCTTTAAGAAATGGCTTTCTTCTTGCCACTTTTCCATAAAGGCCAGATTTGTGCAATATACAACTGATTGTTGTCCTATGGATAGAGTCTCCCACCTCAGCTGTAGATCTCTGCAGTTCATCCAGAGTGATCATGGGCCTCTAGGCTGCATCTCTGATCAGTCTTCTCCTTGTATGAGCTGAAAGTTTAGAGGGACGGCCAGGTCTTGGTAGATTTGCAGTGGTCTGATACTCCTTCCATTTCAATATTATCGCTTGCACAGTGCTCCTTGGGATGTTTAAAGCTTGGGAAATCTTTTTGTATCCAAATCCGGCTTTAAACTTCTTCACAACAGTATCTCGGACCTGCCTGGTGTGTTCCTTGTTCTTCATGATGCTCTCTGCGCTTTTAACGGACCTCTGAGACTATCACAGTGCAGGTGCATTTATACGGAGACTTGATTACACACAGGTGGATTGTATTTATCATCATTAGTCATTTAGGTCAACATTGGATCATTCAGAGATCCTCACTGAACTTCTGGAGAGAGTTTGCTGCACTGAAAGTAAAGGGGCTGAATAATTTTGCACACCCAATTTTTCAGTTTTTGATTTGTTAAAAAAGTTGTCATTCCACTTCATGATTGTGTCCCACTTGGTGTTGATTCTTCACAAAAAAATACAGTTTTATATCTTTATGTTTGAAGTCTGAAATGTGGCAAAAGGTCGCAAAGTTCAAGGGGGCCGAATACTTTCGCAAGGCACTGTATACTATAGTAGTCTATGTGCTGGTGACAGTCTGTTATATCTGGTGTAATTCTCCTGTCTTATCTGGTGTCCTGTGTAAATGTAAGTATGCTCCCTCTAATTCTCTCTCTCCCCCATTCTCACCAGTCTTAGCGTCAACAGTGAAGAGGCGACTCCGGGATGCTGGCCTTCCAGGCAGAGTTCCTCTGTCCAGTTTCTGTTATTTTTCCCCATCTTAATCTTTTGTTTTTATTGGCCAGTCTGAGATATGGCTTTTTCTTTGCAACTCTGTCTAGACGGCCAGGATCCTGGAGTCGCCTCTTCACTGTTGACGTTGTGACTGGTGTTTTGTGGGTACTATTTAATGAAGCTGCCAGTTGAGGACTTGTGAGGCGTCTGTTTCTCAAACTAGACACTAATGTACTTGTATTCTTGCTCAGTTGTGCACCGGGGCCTCCCACTCCTCTTTCTATTCTGGTTAGAGCCAGTTTGCACTGTTCTATGAAGGGAGTAGTACACAGCGTTGTAGGAGATCTTCAATTTCTTTACAATTTCTCGCATGGAATAGCCTTTATTCCTCAGAACAAGAATAGACTGACGAGTTTCAGAAGAAAGGTTTTGAGCCTGTAATCGAACCCACAAATGCTGATGCTCCAGATACTCAACTACTCTAAAGAAGGCCAGCTTTATTGCTTCTTTAATCAGAACAGTTTTCAGCTGTGCAAACATAATTGCAAAATGGTTTTCTAATGATCAATTAGCCTTTTAAAATTATAAACTTGGATTAGCTAACACAACATGCCATTGGAACACAGGAGTGATGGTTGCTGAAAATGGGCCTCTGTACGCCTATGTAGATATTCCATAAAAAATCTGCAGTTTCCAGCTACAATAGTCATTTACAACATTAACAATGTCTACACTGTATTTCTGATCAATTTGGTGTTATTTTAATGGACAGAAAATTGCTTTTCTTTCAAAAACAAGAACATTTCTAAGTGACCTCAGACTTTTGATTACTCTTTATTATTATTTTTACATAGAATTAAGCTTAATGATTATGGCTCTAGATTGCAGGAAAAAAAGCAGGAAAAATGCTAAATTCTCCAACCCCACATACTTTCTGCCCCCCTCAGATTTTTGGGGTACACGACACCCCTGCATAGTATTCACATGCTCTGCGACCATCAACCCATCGCCTGTTTATTTTGAGAACCCTGCTATCTAATCCAGCTAAAAAGGGGATATGGCCATTGGTACAGCAGACTGAGCACCAATCGGCTTCCATTTTGCAGCTAGACACCATAAAGTGTTCATGTAATATAATTAACGTTTCACAACAATTAGCTGATTAATGTAAGGATGTGGCTTTGAACATGCCATCTCTCAAGTCCGTGCACACGCCGTATAGACTAGCCTACACACGGAGGAGGGGATATCGTGGGTTGCGTTCCAATGGCAACCTACTCCTTATATAGCGCACTAGAGAATAGGGTTCCATTTGGAAAGCATTAATGATGAGTAGGACCTAGCTAACCTATATGATTAGCAGCAGCATGGCAAGTACAGGACACACACACGACACAATACGACCAAGAGCTGAGCTGCTGCATTCACATCACACCCAGCAGTCACAGAGAGGTCATATGTATATAAAACATGCAACCGATGGCAACCACAGGACAGAAACCTCCCCAGTCCCCACCACAACTCTCTCTCTTTAACATTTACTCACACACAATCTCTGGTAACCTTGAAGAGAGAGGGGAAAGTATTCAGACACTCTAGGAGGAGGACAATGGAGGTAGAATCAAGAAAAATATTAACTTGGTTAAAGAGTCTGACTGGACAGGTGAAAGCTATATGATAGAACTGTTGTTTACAGGGTTGGGGTTCATTCCATTTCAATTCCAGTCAATTCAGGAAGTAAACTGAAATTTCAATTCTCTTCAATGCTTTTCAAATCAGGAAAGTGTGGAATTGGAATTCAGTTACATTTCTAAATTGACCTAAAATGGAATTGACCACAACCCTGAATAAAAGTGTTTACACCTGCGGTCCTGGTGGTTAGTTAAGTCTCAGGACTTCAGGTCACCGTCCTCTCAGCGGTTCCATTAGTATGTGTATAATGAGATTGGGAGGGGATCTTCCCCCGCTGAGAAGGACACTGATGCCACATCTTAGACTTAGAGTAAAGACCTGGGCCTCAATCCACATAGTCTCTGTCTTGTCTTAACCCTCTTTATGTATATAGTGCATCTGCCTAAGCTAAAAACACCACTTCCCACAACAGGGTTTCTCAAACCAAAACCTCAGATGGAGTCTTGTGTCCCTAATGCCTCCCCATTGGGTGAAAACCCACAATCACCACTCTCCGCCTCCTCAGTGGGCGTGGCTTATCCAGGGACTGAGATGCGGGGAGGCTGGAGGGGGCCAGGCCGTTCATATCACAGTCGTCCGCTTGAGGAAAAATGCTGGGGTTTACAGGGGACTACTACGGGGGGGGAGGGAGGGAGGGATTATGAAAAGAGAAAGAAAACAAATCTCTACCCTCTCGTACAAATACACTATTGGAAATAAATCCATCCTAATGAGATCCAGGGTTCAGAGCTAGGGCAGAGATTACAGAGAGAGAGGGGGAGATCTGGCCTGGCAATGACCTGGATTTGCCCTGCAGCTCTCCCGCTCCCCTCTGCTCTGCTAGGGCACACCCGAGGCACAGCCAGGGCAGAGCAAGGCTGGGCAGGGGTGGTTAGAACAGAGGTAGGAGAGGAGAGGATAGAGTAAAAGCAGAACATTCTGGATAGCTGGACTGCTACAGGGTAGTAGGCCTGTGTCCACTACTACACACTCCATCTCACAACACAAGGGTCAGAGTAGAGCAGGTAAGGCAAAACAGAGTGTGCAGGACAGAGCTGGATAGTCCTGAGTCCACTAGTACTAAACACTACCAAACGACAACAACACAAGCAGAAAATAAGCAGGGATGAGGTGGTGTTAGTTTGAGCCACCTGCTAGAGCTAACTAACCCAGGGCAAAGGTCAACTGGGAGTCCATATGTGAGTCTACCGAACTGAAGCAGCTCAAGAGATGGATGTCACACTATTTACAGTCACATCAGCAACGCAACACCGGCTATACATGCAGACAGATAACCGGTGTCATGAATCGTTCTGATTGTGTCTAATGAAGACATCAAACCTACACATCAGAATGATTCATTAGAAAATGTAATGCTATAAATATACATACATATATAAATGTGGTAACACTGGCCAAAATGTGGTAACACTTTTATCACCCTTTGTGTAGGATGACTTTGTTTCTAAGCCTCCATATAGTTCTTATGAAGGCTTTATCAATGCCCTATAAAGCTACTAAAGGCTGTAGTTGTGACCCAATAATTGGGTGTACTAGTGAGAAGCTAGTTAATCTCTTAAAAGAGAGTCTGTGGGGTGGAAAAGCCTGGCTCCATTAAGCAGGACGGACACCTGCTGACAATATTTCGAACACTTTCTGTGACCCTGGAAGAGGCTCAATGTTCCCCCGCGACCCCGCTGATCCTACACATGTGATGAACATCAGACCGCCTGGCCTCGGTCTAGGAGTACAATGACTTCGTTTTCTATAGCAAAACTGTTTGACTGTATGGCCCTTTTCTATAGGGAAACTATGGTAACAATGACTTTATTTCCTATAAGAATACTGTATGGTAGCAATTACAAAATGTTCTCTATGGAAACGGTACGGTAACATTGTACATGAGTGAATATGACAAATGTTCCTTTTCCTTCACAGCCCTTCTCTCTCTATCTCCAAATCCAAACACGGCCCCAGTTTCAATTTCTAACTCCTACATCTCCTACCTCCTACATCTCCTACCTCCTATATCTCCTACATCTCCTACCTCCTACATCTCCTACCTCCTACATCTCCTACCTCTCCTACCTCCTACATCTCCTACCTCCTACATCTCCTACCTCCTACCTCCTACATCTCCTACCTCCTATATCTCCTACATCTCCTACCTCCTACATCTCCTACCTCCTACATCTCCTACCTCCTACATCTCCTACCTCCTACATCTCCTACCTCCTACATCTCCTACATCTCCTACCTCCTACATCTCCTACCTCCTACATCTCCTACCTCCTACATCTCCTACCTCCTACATCTCCTACCTCCTACATCTCCTACATCTCCTACCTCCTACATCTCCTACCTCCTATATCTCCTACATCTCCTACCTCCTATATCTCCTACCTCCTATATCTCCTACCTCCTATATCTCCTATATCTCCTACATCTCCTACCTCCTATATCTCCTACCTCCTATCGCGTCATCTTTTTCACCTTTTTTCACCTGCTCATCCTCTCGCCCTCGTGCCCTTGCTCCTTTGCCCTCATCCCTCAATCCCTCCTTTGCATTACTGAAACACATGTCCAGGCAGGTTCAGCCAAGGGTCGACCCCATCTTAGCCACTCACTGGTAGATGTTGCTCCCTAATCCTCCTTAGCGCAAAAGCACTTGGGACTATTATTAGGCCCTATGCTCCGCGCTCTGTCCCCCTCCCCATCCCGCCCACCGCCCCAGCCCGGGGGTGGGCCAAGCCCTTCGTCCTAAGGTCCTATGATGTCGAGGTTTAGATAAACCAATACGGCTTGTTGTTCTTGCTAATCCAATGAGATAATTGCGTTATGCTATTTCCCGGTGAATGAAATGAAGGCCTTGCATGCATGCACATACACATCCTTCAAAGGATATTTGTTGCACCAAAAGAATATACATTATGAAAGCGTTTTGGAGACACCAAACAATGGCTGTGTAAACGTTTTTTGTGCAGATAATATCTCCGATGTATCACAAAAAAATATCAGTTGTGTCACAACGTTGTGTCAAATGCGTTGAACGACAGTTTTACAACCGGAGACTGTACATGGCCAGAGTAGGACATCAATCGCTGTACATAAAATTCCTTAAACTCTTGATCACACTTTTAAAATAATGAATAGCCCGGCAATGAATAGACAATGCAACAACATTTGTAACTGGTTTAGGCCCACGTCTGTCTGTCTCCCTTCCTTCCTAAAAATGTGTCCTACTCTTTCAGCTTTTATACAATCCCTGCCTCTGTCTCATTCTCCTACATCTGTAGGACTACGTAATGCCCTGTGCCCTCCGTGCTCCAGACGACTAGCCAGACAATGTCTGGGAGTTACTGAGAACAATGCACAGCGAAAGACATTCAGATACACACACACACATACACTACATGGCCAAAAGTATGTGGACATCCCTTGAAATTAGTGGATTCATCTATTTCAGCCACCACCGTTGCTATCAGGTGTATAAAAATCGAGCACACCGCCATTCAATCTCCATAGACAAACATCGACAGTAGAATGGCCCCGTACTGAAGAGCTCAGTGACTTTCAACATGGCACCATCATTGGCTGTTGTGAAGTGGAAACGTCTAGAAGCAACAACGGCTCAGCCACGAAGTGGTAGACAACGCAAGCACAGAGAACGGGACCGCCGAGTGCTGAAGCGCATATCACGTAAAAATCATCTGTCCTCAGTTGCAACACTCACTACCAAGCTCCAAACTGTCTCTGGAAGCAATGTCAGCAAAATCGCTGTTTGTCGAGAGCTTCGTGAAATGGGTTTCCATGGCCGAGCAGCCGCATACAAGCCTAAGATCACCATGCGCAATGCTGGATTGATGTAAAGCTCGCCACCATTGAACTTTGGAGCAGTGGAAAAGCGTTCTCTGGAGTGATACATCATGTTTCACCATCTGGTAGTCCGACGGACAAATCTGGGTTTGGCAGATGCCAGGAGAACACTTCCTGTCCCAATGCAAAGTGCCAACTGTAAAGTTTGGTGGAGGAGGAATAATGGTCTGGGACTGTTTTTCATGGTTTGGACTAGGCCCTTTAGTTCCTTAAGGGAAATCTTAACACTACAGCATGCAATAACATTTTAGACGATTCTATGCTTCCAATTTAGTGTCAACAGTTTGGGTAAGGCCTTTTCCTGTTTCAGCATGACAATACCCATGTGGACAAAGTGAGGTCCATACAGAAATGGTTTGTCAAGATTGATGTGGAAGAACTTGACTGGTCTGCACAGAGCCCTAACCTCAACCCCATTGAACACCTTTGGGATTAATTGGAACGCACACTGCAAGCCAGGCCTAATCGCCCAACATCTGTGCCCAACCTCACTATTGCTCTTGTGCCTGAATGGAAGCAAGTCGCAGCAGCAACGTTCCAACATCTAGTGGAACGCCTTCCCAAAAGAGTGGCAAATCCATATTAATGGATGATATGGATGATCCATATTAATGCATGATTTTGGAATGAGATGTTCGACAAGCAGGTGTCCACATACTATGTACGTACGTACATACGTACTATGTACGTACTATGTACTATGTACTATGTACTATGTACTACATACATACAGACAGACAGACAGACAGACAGACAGACAGACAGACAGACAGACAGACATACATACATACATACATACATACATGCATGCATGCATGCATGCATGCATGCATGCATGCATGCATACATACATACATACATACATACATACATACATACATACATACATACATACATACATACATACATACATACATACATACATACATACATACATACATACATACATACAGAGAGAGAGACAGAGTCCGAGAGAGAAAGGAGAGAGAGACACACACACACACACACACACCTGCTTTTTGCATCCTTAGTGATAGCCCAAGGCAACAAATGAAAGTCTCGACAGCAAAGCAATAAATGAGTGACAACAGCACAGACTAGTATATGTGAAGAATCTCAGGTTTTTTGTATTTTAACCCTTTTTTCTCCCCAATTTCATGATATCTAATTGGCAGTCTTGTCCCATTGCTGCAACTCTTGTTCGAACTCGGGAGAGGCGAAAGTCAAGAGCCATGCATTCCCCGAAATATTAAAAAAACTATAAGCATTGTACTTGGGACAAATCATTCACTAAACCCTAAAGCTCAATTAAATCTTGTAATAAATCATGTGGACATTGAGCAAGTTGAGGATACTAAACTGTTTGGTGTAACCCTGGATTGTAAACTGTCATGTTCTAAAAATACTGATACAATGGTATCTTAGATGGGGAGAAGTCTGTCCGTAAAAAAAAGTGCTGCTCTGCTACAGGCCCTAGTTTTGTTGCACCTGGACTACTGTTCAATCCTGTTATCAGGGGCCACAAAAAGAGACTTAGGAAAATTGCAATTGGCTCAGAACAGGGCAGCACGGCTGGCCCTTTGATTTACACAGAGAGCTAACCTTAATAATAAGCATGTCAATCTCTCCTGGCTCAAAGTGGAGGAGAGATTGACTTCATCACTACTTGTATTTGTGAGAGGTATTGACATGTTGAATGCACCGAGCTGTCTGTTTGAACTACTGGCACACAGCTCGGACACCCATGCATACCCCACAAGACATGCCAACCAAAGGTCTCTTCACAATCCCCAAGTCCAGAACAGACTATGGGAGGTGCACAGTACTACAAAGAGTCATGACTACACGAAACTCTATTCCACATCAAGTAACTCATGCCAGCATTAAAATTAGATTTCAAAAACAGATAAAAATACAGCGGGTGCTGTGAAGTAACAAAAAACAAAGACACCTGCAACCAGACACGCGATAACAAACGCACTATACACACGTGTACACATAGATTTAGTGTTGTAAATATATGGTAATAGAGTAGAGGCCTGAAGGGACACACTTAATATGTTGTGAAATCTGTTATGATATTGATTTTTTAATTATTTTTGTTAATGTATTACTGCTTTTTTTTGCTGGACCCCAGGAAGAATCCATAATAAATACAAATGTGAAAATCCCAAAATGAGGTGATTAAAACTATATACCTTTCTTTAAATGATTGAATTGGAATTTCAGTTTGCTTCCTGATTTGACTGCTTTCAACTCCAAATGACCCCAAAACCTGCTCTAGAAGCCCAACTGCTGCTATTTCAAAAAATACAGAGACACTGTACTACAGTATATATGGAAACTTTACATAGGCCCTGGAGTTATCCCTGGTCCGGTTATTCAACGTGGCTAGGGAAAACTCCTGGCCCCTGCACACATATGGCCACTCGTGTACCCGTGGTGCACTAAGACGGTTACTGTGGGTCGGGTCTAAAGAGCTGAGCTCCCCAGAAGGAGAAGTGACAGAGGGATGTTTGTCAGCAGAGAAGGTATTAGTAGGGATGTCTGTGTGTATAGGATTCGGACAAGCTGATGTTTCAAAACAGAGGTGTTATGCATCTTTTTTAATATGTCCTCGATCCTATCTCCTCACAGGGCTTTAGTAAGATTAGGATCAGATCCACTCTCTGGGTCTCTGCTCTCTCTATCTGTCAGTCCCTCTGCATCTCTCTCTCTCGGTATCTCTCTCTCTCAAGCGCGAAGATCTAGGGTCAGTACAGCATAGAATAAATGAGCCCTTGTTTCGACAGTTTGTTTCCGGCATTTCATATCTCTGTCTTTATCTTGCATTCAGTTCTGCAGAATACATACCACTCTAGACATGATCAACAATACACACAAGAGCACTTACTGTACTTCACACACAAGTCTCTAAAACAAACATGGTTGTGGATGTTTTCCAGCAGCTCAAACGGCCCATCTGATTGTGCATGTTAGCAAGCTTTGCTGCCTTGAAAGATCAAAATACACCCAAATGTTTGGCCATAGCTGCTCGCTAAAAACATTTTGTCACTTAGCCTTCTACCACTTGTCCCAGCCCGGGATTAAACCAGTTTTAAATACCCCCTTCCACCATTAAATCCATCGGTTTTCCATAGATGGGCAGCAGAGAACAATATATTGATACATTGCAATGTAAGTAAAATGGTCCCTGGTGATGGTAAACTCAGTTGGGATGGGAAGAGCGTTGGGCAGGTAAAGAGAGGTTTCTGGGCAGCTATATGCATATAGCATATACTGTCTCATTTCCCAAAATCCAACCAGTTTTGAACAATAAAAGAACGTAATAGTCAAGTTGAAATAACATGGAAACTATGTTGACGCAACTTCTTTATGTCCAAAGGGGTTGAGAGCCTGTCAGGTGACAGATTACGATATCTTGTCATCATTTAGACAAGAGTAAAAAGATAAACACTCATTCGCTTAAGTATTTTGTAAAACATAATTGTTTCAGTCTAGACCATCATTTCAGTCAGAGGGAAAAGTCATTTCAGTAAATGGTGCTAAAAGTGTTGTCCTACCAGGGCCACCACTTACCAATAAGACCTCTCCATTCCTCCTAGGGCCACCACCCACCAATAAGACATCTCCATTCCTCCTAGGGCCACCACCCACCAATAAGACCTCTCAATTCCTCCTAGGGCCACCACCTACCAATAAGACATCTCCATTCCTCCTAGGGCCACCACCCACCAATAAGACATCTCCATTCCTCCTAGGGCCACCACCCACCAATAAGACCTCTCAATTCCTCCTAGGGCCACCACCTACCAATAAGACATCTCCATTCCTCCTAGGGCCACCACCCACCAATAAGACATCTCCATTCCTCCTAGGGCCACCACCCACCAATAAGACATCTCAATTCCTCCTAGGGCCACCACCCACCAATAAGACATCTCCATTCCTCCTAGGGCCACCACCCACCAATAAGACCTCTCAATTCCTCCTAGGGCCACCACCCACCAATAAGACATCTCCATTCCTTCTAGGGCCACCACCCACCAATAAGACATCTTCATTCCTCACATTGTAGAATGTATAGCTTATGTACAGCAAAGTTCAAATTGAAAGGTAACATAATGAAAGCCATTAACATTTCTCGATGTGAAAGATAATCATTAGACCCTGTCTACTGTGTGTCTGAAATGGCACACTATTTCGAATATAGTGCATTCTTTTTAAAACAGAGCCCTATGGGGTAGTGCCCCTTTATATATGGAGTAAGGTGCTGTTTCGGGCACACTCTTAGACTATGGTGTTTTTCAAGCAAGCTGAAAAAGCCTACTCGGTGGATTGATAGACGTAATTGAATCACGTTTAAATATTGGAGGAGAAAGCAAGTGAACGGGATGAAAGCGCTCCAAATTGTATGGAGGTACTAACCGAGGGTCAGCCCAAAATATACTTGTAAGCTTAAATGTAAAACAAGGGTTTTAACAACTGACGAAAACCAAGCAAGCATAATTTTGGCATTCAGAATCAGAACCACTCAGAAATGTAATTTGAGTATTTTGCCAGCTGAGTAAGTCAGTGCTGCTAAACCGAAAAAGAGGAGTCACAGTCATAGCAGCTATAGAAAAACCATTACCATGCCTTTATCAATGTATCCCCTGATATAATATGAATTGTCATAATGGAGAGGTCTTTGAAACATAACTGGTGAAGTCAGTGGATGCTTCATGCTTCGCTGTTCTCATTCGTTGTGTTTCAATTTTTTTTTAGAATACTGATTTGCAAATGAGAAACTTTCACCAAAGCTCAAGTAACTCCTCTAACTGCTAAAGTAACCGGTCTCCTCCCCTACAGTGCCTGTGAACCGGCAGCGTTTAGCCTGCTAGGAAGGTACACCTGGCGTAGGCGATACTTAGTAGCCGCGCAGACATCCCAAGACAACCTCCATAGCGTGCCAAGAGTGCGGGGCTCCCCGCCGCGTTACGCGGGAAGGGGGAGCCACCTGCTGGGCTCTGGGGAGAGGCGAGATGTTTCCTGAGTGAGGGAAGATTTTACTTGAAACGTTATTCATCCCTTCTCAAATAGTTTGCTTTCATGAAGCTCGTGTCTCTTGGTGAACTCAAAGCTTTTACGCACAACTGGTCTGGATATTAACTTTGTTTTTACTGCGAAACTGTTTAGGTTGCCCAAAGCACATTGACACCTCACTGAAAAAGTTGGTGAAAAGTTGTCTTTACATGAGGCTATATTGGTGAACTCAAAGCTTTTACGCACAACTGGTCTGGATATTAACTTTGTTTTTACTGCGAAACTGTTTAGGTTGCCCAAAGCACATTGACACCTCACTGAAAAAGTTGTCTTTACATGAGGCTATATTATAAGGATGGCTTACTCATGTCATACCTATACAAACCGTTTGATGTTTAGCCTATCACGTGAACGAACGGCAAAATAAGGACATTATCATATATCTTTCATGACATTTTGGCTAAATGTAAATGCAGTCTGTGGCTCGTTGCCTGAGGAATTTTGATAGTGACCAAACATATTCGAGTTACATCTTTGTCAACGCCTATATCCCGAAACACTAGCGCTTAGGAATCCGTCAACTTTGGAACAATAAACTATTTAAGTGAATGACATCACATTCCCCACTGGAAAAAAACGTGTTTTCAAGTCATTTCAACAACAACCACAGCAACAACAAAAATGATTGAATGTGATGATGTTCGATTCAATTTGGAATGCTGATTGGATTTGCAAAAAGTCATCAATAAAGGCATTTCGTATAAGGGATTTTTTTTCACTCAACTTTTAACGTAAATCCAATTAAGTGACATTTAGTTGTTGATTTCACGTTGAATTCACGTTAGTTGGCAACTCAACCAAATGTAAATCAAACTAGATGTTGAACTGACATCCGTGCCCAGTGAGTGCAATATCACAGGTCAACCCCCATTGAGGTCTGCCTTTGATAACTTAATAAACATTATAAAAACTACATGTTTAAAGCCCAATGAAGCCTTTCGTGACTGAGATTTCGTGCTGGTAACACGGAATATAAAATAGGCCTACCAATGTCTAAATTGAGCAATTTGGCTATATGTTACAGCACAAAACATGCTTGGCTAAATTAGGCTACATGTTATTACGTTGTTGGATGCACTAAGGTTCAGGCTAAGAGCCTATTACATTTACTCGATTACATTTTGATATTAGGCTATTATCTCTTGACAAATAAAGTAGGACCTAGTATAGCATTTGATGAATTCAATCATTTGTAATATCTAATTCATCCGATCTTTTTTTAATCGAAAGAAATCGACGAGAGAGTGTGCATTTAAATGTCTCAGTAGGCGCTAAGTGAAGAGCCGTTAGATGTAAACACTCTTTGCCGTTACCAAACCATGCAGAGGCCCACATCTACATAGCTAACAGTAAAAAATAGGATTTGTGATAGCCTTGGGTTGAAGTTTACTGAAATATTGTGCTAGATGCTAGATATAACATTACACGTTTTGTTTAGTTGGATAACTTGGTGTGACTTTACTTCGAAATATATTGTTTGTTTGGATGCCAAAGTAGACATGTTGACAATAGTAATAGGTGAACATCCTCCCCTCCAACAGGCGTATGAGGCTGCTTGGACACTACAGAATCAGAATGTTGTGGATACAATGTATTGCATGGTGCTGTAAAATTAACTTGACTCTGACTGGAAATATTTGGAGAGGATGAATACGAATGAGGTTGCCAAAACGCACTCAGAAATCAGAGTATATTTTTTCCCAAATGTGCATTTCAGTTCTCACCTCCTCCGGAAATTGAAGATAAAATCGTGTTTCTGACCATCAAAGTATAATTTTGCCTTTAGTTAAGCTGAGTTAGTACTATAAATTATTCATAAAAGCTATTATTACTACGCTCAATCGTACATTTCACGACCACTCTCTCTCAAAACCGATAAGCAATAACTTCTCAAATGGCAATGCTTTAAAACGTACGTTGCGTAAGTGGACCTGAAAATCAAATCACTGGTTTGACTCGTTTTAAAGCCTTGAATACCAGCAACTCATAAAGATACAGCTAAGAGCCTCGAGGCCTACTCGAACAAAGTGAACATATAAACTCTGAAATTGAACTTCACCGAAACATAAAAAGTGAAAGCTTTTAGAAATGACAATGATTAGTCGCCTGATGTGGTTGTTCTTTGTTTTTTGGGGTATTTTTTATTTTAAATTCGTTGATTAGGGCCTATATGCAAATTTTCTCCTGGGACTGTTCAATGTTGTAAATGATCAAAACAATCAAAGCAAAATATATTAGCAGACGAAGTTCACAATTTCAATGGAAACAGCTTCAAGAAATTGCTCTAAAATGCTCCAACACCTTCTGGGTATTGTTTTTAATAGCCTCCAGATAAAATATTTTTTTGTTTTTACCTTTATTTAACTCGGCAAGTCAGTAAAGAACAAATTCTGATTTTCAATGACGGCCTAGGAATAGTGGGTTAACTGTCTTGTTCAGGGGCAGAACGACAGATTTTTACCTTCTCAGCTCGGGTATTCGATCTTGCAACCTTTCGGTTACTGTGCTAAATTATGAATGACAATATTGCCTATATAAATATGTGATTATTATAGTTTTAAACAATCTGAAAGTATGTCTGGGTAAGCTGTAGGCCTATAACCGATGTATTGCTACCACCCAGTAACCTATATACTCCCATACATTCTCTTTCCCCTAAAAAGTGGTAGAAATAGGCCCCTCCCATTGACAGCCACTACTATGCCCTGAAGAACATTGCATGAATGTGGCTGCTTGCGTCCCAAGACTATTAGCTTGCTTTCCTCGTCTCGTCTCCTCTCCATCATTGCCATTGATCTGTAGCGGTTATCAATTCGCTGAACAATTGTCAATTTTTATCAGCTATGTGTAATTGTTCCGTTTTTGCTGTATCTATAGAATATGTGGATTATGTGTAAATTCTTCGTTTAGATATTCTGCCTGTATAAATTCAATTTTGTGGTTCGCACCAGTTCACCAGGTCAAAGTCCTGGTACATATAAATGTACGTGGCGAATAAAGGTGATTCTTAAAAGGGAGTTGCAGTTTTACTGGAGGCTACTTGGTATTGGACACCGTCCTTTCGACAATAGGGCCGACAGCGTATTTAACAAGCTGTTTCATTCACACGAACCCTTTCCATCTTTCATTTTCAGGAATGGATTTATGGACGACACATTGCGTTCGGTCTAGCCTACTAAATGTATTGCGGAAATGACGTTAACTTGACATGTAACTAGTTTAGTTATATAGACACAACTCGTATAATTGGATCAGAGGCAAAGTAATGCATCAGTTGACGTAACAAATGAGGCCCTATTCTTTCACACCACGTTGTGTGTTATTCTCCATCCTTGCTCAATCATTCATGTGGAGGGCACTGGCTATAGCAGACTAGCCTACATCCATCTGTCCCTTGTTACTGTTGTCTAGACTACTGTTTGTTTTATAGGCTACAACCCACGGGTATCTACAACAAAAAGTTTAAATAACACAAATACTTGTTATTATTATTAGGCTATTATTAGCATTGAATACTTACTGGAAAGCATCGAGGTGGTTATGTTGCTTGGTTTATTTACATGAGACGTCTGGCGATGGAGCTACTGTGAATTCCCGCTAAGAAAAGTCAGCACTGACAATATGGACTCATGGATAGAACCCAAGAATGGAGCCCTTGCGCAAATCCTAGCCTATATCATGATGACCATTGGAGTTTCCAAAAAAAGACATTGGTTATGATGTTAGATGTACACGTCGTGCTTTCTCCTTAGTAGATGCATCTCCATGACAAAAGTTGGGTGTAAAAACATCAGACATCATAGAATGTGACTGTGCACAGCGATGAGTTATCATGATAGCCTTCCTTAAAAAAAGCATACCTTTCAATCTAATATATAGGCCTTACAATGGGGACTCAAGGTTACCTATACAAGTTGTCTTTATTGGCACAATAGGGTTATCAATATATTATCGATAACGCACCACTTCTGAAGAAATAGGCGTACACTGTCAAATGATGTATGTTTCTTTACCTGTGTTTCGGACAGGTTCAGCTGCCTCGCCAGCTCAGTGCGCTCGCGGCCGACAACGTACTGGCAGCGCTGGAACTCCAGCTCGAGTCTGTAGAGCTGCTCGGCGGTGAATGATGTCCGGGTTCGTTTTGGCCTGTCGAGGTCCAGACCCTTTGGCAACACGATCTCCCGGATGGTGCCCTTGGCATCTGTGGATATACAGCCAGACACCGTGTGTGAAATGTCCCAAAGTCGTATTATAGTTGCACATACTGTAGTAGCCTATCAATGTCATTATTTTTTGTACCGACCTGGAAGATATTGTTAAACATTGTGCTCCTACGCAATATATATAATAATAATCTATTGACGTGATCATTGTTTTCAGTATGAGGACATTGACATCTAGTTGTCTTCCTTGGAAATATAGGCTAGTCAATTTTGTAGTAAAAAATAAATACAAGGGGAAGAAGTAATAGATGGATGATATATTGTAAGAATCACAATATCCCGAAATAAAACTCAATGCACCTTACAGAGATTACAGGCATATCGGTTCGTTAGATAGATAGATATTACGCGTAAAATGCCTGAGAATAGTTATTCCATATTTTCAACTGAGAGTAGGCTATGGTCCAATAGTGTGCTGCAGTATGTAATGGTCCTAGAATCCACCCTGGAGAATATAGTGTGCTGCAGTATGTAATGAACTGGGCATAAGTAAGGTACACCATTTAAAAAAAATGTTTATTGGAGAATAGGCTACCTCTGAGTTTCACACATTCACCATAGTTATAGCCAGAACAATGAGAACTGAAAGATAGGGAACTATCCCATTATTAAATTATAGGCCTACCGGTACGTAATTGTCTGTCTCAGCGCAAGTAGGCCTACATTTTTGGAGAGCATGTTCTCAGAGTTATATTTCAAATTAAACCTCTGCATTTGCCATGAGTCCTAGAATCCACCCTGGAGAATATAGTGTAACCGGCTAGTTGACGCATCAGTACACAACGTTAAATATAGCAATTTATGGGACAACGTGAAATCGTTTTGTTCAGTAAAACATCATGAAATGTGTGTTTTTATATACAAGTATGGAATATGCCTAAGATGCTATTTATGCAATACCAAAAACCTATTAAGTGCAAAACATAGACTAACCAAGCTGGGTCCCACCATAAAATAAATATGTCAAAGGAGCAGTAGCCTAGATCTGTCGAATCATGTTGCGTCTAAATCTATTTCAATTCCTCAGCAAAACTTAAATTTAATCAAAGTTATAGAAGATATAACAAATCTGAATTTCTTGAAAGAATAGAACATTATATAGGCGTACTGCATCATGCGTAACCACCGTATACTATTTGAAGGGTTGTAGGCTATACGTAGGGCTTATGTGGTTCATCCACATAGGCCCTACAGCCAATATATTGCACATTTCATGAGGAAATAGCATCTATGGGGCCTATACGGCACGGTCTCTGCGTAGAGCTTGTCTAACTTCCATGCAAGCATCCATGGTGTTAGCGCGAGCTATAGAGACTCGTTCCAACATTGTGCATATTTATCATTTCTAACTAAACATCTACTCATTCATAATACCCTAAATTAAAATCCTCAAAATGTACAAGTTTGCAGCAGGGCCTTTCAAACGGTTTGCACGCACATCGAGACTTTGCACATAGACAGACCGCCTGACCTTTCTCTGACCTCGGCTTCTCAAGCGGTACCTAGCGCATTCAATCATCAGCTTTAAAAACAAATAGTGACACCGGGTGTTGCGAGCTTGGTGTCCCGAGCAACTCTGCCAAAAACGCTCAACTCGCCCTCACCACATCTAATCAATCTCGGTCTACCGCCGAGGCCGTTCACTTCTACAATTACCGGGCTTTCTGTTCAGATTCAGCCCGGGGCACGCGCAATGAATTCAATTATGTAGACCTTTCCTGTAGGTGATGTGTATGATTATCGTTGTTCAAATGAAAGGTTAATTTATACATTTGGTGAAAATCAAATGTGCACAAATAGGGGGTCAACTGTTTATTTTTAAGAAGATAATATTAATGTATCAGTGTTTTTGCGGGCTAATAGTTTGGTGATTAACTGATATATGGTGTTCCGGTATCCATGACAAATATTCATCTCACATTGGTGTGAAAACTATCCGGGTAAGGGGCATGGATATGCTATTTTAGAAATAAGTGGTCAACTTGAATATTATGAATAGGCCAACAAGATCAAACGTTTCAAAAATAAACGTATTAAATCAAATGTTTTTTTGCTGCTCACTATGACTATTTACTTAGAAAGCCATATTCATAATTTTGATATTATCCCACTAAGGATTAAACAACAAACAAAAAATGCATTACTTTAGGGTTTGTTGACATTGACATTGTAATGCATTTTACAGCCCTGACTAAAGAGCAGTGCAAAGAGACGTCATTACGCTCTGAACAAAACTATTGAGTTGCATTCAATTAATTGTTATTCTAAGTCAGTCAGGCACATAGCCTATAACTACTATAGCCTATTTGACATGCAATAAGTATTTTATGTCATTTTGCACACACCTTTAACAATTTCACATGTTTTACAAACTTTTTTCTTTTCCAAACTGTTTCTTCTTTTTCTTTTCTGAAAACGCATACTACCGGAACTATTTTACTATATTTTAATACGCATTATGAAGGTATTAGTAATATAACAAATATGGTATGGTGTTGTTTTGTTATGAGAAAGGAATGTTGTTGACGGGATCTCCCCCCCACAATGATTATTGTCATAATTTACTACAAACTATTGAACCATTATTGCCATCATGGCGCATACACTTCCAAGATTTTTGGACATGGTGAAATAAACTATGGAGATATCAGTTGTGTGACTCATGCATAGAGTAGGCCACTAATTACACAATTATATATTTGGAATTTGAAAATAGTAACTTATGTTTTGTTTCATTCTCAACACATTTAAAAAAAAGAAGTTATAGATCCTAAGAACCACCACATATATATTTATATTGTTAAAATAACTATTAAGTTAGTCTACACATTTTGGAGAAATCCATCCAAAGATGGCAATAGGCCTAGAAAGGTGGGGCTTAATTTATTTTAATCAAAGAGAGTATGGACAACATATTGCTTAATTTTGAGTAATAATAATAATAAAGAATAAACACACACAGAAGTACACATGATGGTTTGCGTTTGTTTTATAAAGTAGTTTGCCAATAATTACTTATAATTTGTTGATTCATATAGTACAAAGCAGCTACTGCTATTATTATATGTTATCATTATCTCTAAGCTCTACTGTACATTTTAATCTCAGATGTTCATAATTTTCATTCAAATTTAGTTAGAATCTTTTTTCTTCTAAGTATAGCAAATTTGTTTCAAAAAGGTATCAGGAGCCAGAATATAGTCTAGCTATATATTCATTTTGTATATTAGACATATATAGTATTATATCTTAATCTGCATATGAAATACCTTATTTGATTTTATTTACAATAAACCACTACAACTATTTGTTTATTTGTAAGCGTAAAAGTATTGTAGTATAAGTAGCAGTGTAGTAACATGGCCTAGTAACCTAGTAGTAGTAGTAGTTGTAGAATTAGGCTATTAGTAGTTGTGGTTACAATAGTGGTATATTTGCAAATGCATTACATTTATTAACTTAATTTAATGGAAATTCTCAAATATTAAGAATTATAAACACCTGGTTTTGTTCAGTTACGTATGCAGACAATATGTGCCCTCTTTTTGCAATATAGATTTCCATTTTCGCCACAACAATAATAAATCATATTTCGTTACTAACCTCGAACTAAAATCCTCCGGCAGTAGTCTGGGTCCACTCCTAAAAGTTTATCATGCCCGTCTTCACTGGAGGAGGTCGGGGTGGAAGCCGATGTACCCGGGGTATCGGTTGTGCTCTGCACCGGCGACCTGCCCCCAAGTTCGGTATGGCATTTGTCTATCCCGTCACGGCACTGAGAGTTGGATCCAAGGCGGTGGTTGTTGCGATCCTCGGCGATCTCATCGCCCATATTCGTGGCTTGGTCGAACATCGATTTGAATATTGGTGTATAGATCTTCTGTATTCTTCACCTCGCTATTGGGAAGTTATTGCTACTCTTTGCACCTTTAAGTCATTTGAAATAGTTCTCTTCAGCTGTGGTGAGGCAGACCATGCCCTAGAGTAGATCCAGTTAAAAAAACAGAACCCGCCACGCCGACCTGGGATGGAACCGAGCTGCACTGCAAGTGTCTCGGCATGTTTCAGCACTATCTTGCGATCCGAAGTACAGGAGAGAGATCGTGGATGGCGGTGAGAATGAGGGGGCCCTTTGGACAAGCCTAGGGTCCCTCCTCAGCTATAGGACCGCGCTAAATCTAACATGCATGTTGTACGTACAGTAAGTGTATAGTCTACAAGGGGAGACCAGATCTATGACCAAAGAAGCTGGGAGGTGCTACACTTGCTCACCCACATATAAATAAAATTAAAGACGAGCGCCTAACCAGCAGAGGAAGTCTCAGCCTCTGTACAGCACAGTCAGTTCACTCTCTGCATTCAAGAAATGACACTTTTTGTCCTATAAACCTTGCACCCCTGAGCATGGGCTTGAAATCAGTTAATTTACCACCGTTTGAGTTGTTGGTTTCGGTGGAGCTGTCTTGGCGTGGTCACGGATGTTGGGTTGTTGGTGGTCTGCTCGGGGTCTTCTTCCTTTGGAGAGCGCAATAATGTATGTGTAGAGAATGTTGAGGATGGGCGTTCAAACAGGGGAAAGGGTCACATACGGACGGTGAGGCATAACGAACCAAGCGAGGCTTGACCGAGCCATTAACTGTGTGTAGCCTAGAAATCTTGTATGATTGTTCAGATAATCTTGGTGGCGATAGTTTTGCTTTGTCTTGACGGTGTGACAGTCATATGGACAATAATGTTGTGGCAGGGTGCACTTTAAAGAGGCTGTCACCAGCAACGTAATATCCGGTTTGCTCGTCTTTGATTGGTAAACAGACAGATCAGTCAGTGTACGTTCCAAGAAGTGTATAAGGCCGAAGAACCCTTCACTGTAAAAAAATAAATATATATATTATTTTTATTATTGAGTAACTGGTTCCACAGCCTTTTTTGTTTACTCAACACTTCGGTCCAATTGTTAACTGAACCTAAAAAAATATTTGGCCCAACTTTAGAAAATGTCGGCAAAAATTAAATAAACTTAAAATGTGTTTTCTCAAATTGTATCATATGTTCATTCAACTAGAAATTATAATTTGGGCATTACCTAAAAAAGGCTGTGGAACTAATTACACAAACACAGTGCTTTGACATACAATGTTTTCAATGTACATATTTGACACAAGTTAACAAAGGCCACATGATTACATTGTGCATATTCATTTATACAGTAATGAATATTAAACATGTTCTTAGCTGGATTTGAACTCAAAACCTCTTGGTTCACTCCAGTCTTCCTGCTATGCCATCATGTCTGTGTTAATTACTGATTTAATCTATATTGTTACATTTTGCACTTCAAAGTAATATGCTCCACCAGCACTGGACAACAATACAGAAACCCCCCAAATTGCTGAAATAAGTCAATCAAATCAACGAGAGAATAGTCAGATTAACTGAGAATTGACACGGACATGGTGGCAGCGCAGGAAGATCGGAATGGCATGAACTAAGAGTTCAAATCCCAGAAGAGGACATGTTAGATAATAGTTACTGGACAACATAATCATACATATCAAATATGTAAGTTGGAAACATTGTTTGTTAAAAGCACTGTGTGTGTAACTAGTTCCATACATTTACTTAGGTAAGATGCTCAAATAATAATTTACAGCTCAATGAACATATGAGACAAGTTGAGCAAACACAATTTTTTGACTGAATTTTTGCCTACGTTCGCTCAAGTTGAAGATGAATTTGGGCCAATTTGGGCCAACACAAAAGGTGAGTAAAAAAACAACTCTGAAACCAGCTACTGAATAATAATTAGTTGAAACAAGATTTTTATTTATTTATTAAGTTTAACAGTGTGCTTTTTATTCTAATAATACAATAAACAATGGAACACTATAGACATTTTTCCAAACGAGTTTAAACTTCAGTAAAAAAAATATATTACGAAACTACTCGAAGCCTGGAATAGTCAATGGATGCAATGAGTTCAGTAAACCACAGTAGGCAATTTTGCCATTATTTTGAGAGGAAAAATCATGAAATTCCCTTCTACAAATCTGGAATGTATGGAAGCTTGTTCCCGCCAACAAAAAAACCCAACGAGCTATGAGATAGTAAGTCAGAATAATGAGTCATACTTATGAGATAGTAAGCTGTTATTGTGATACGGTAAGTCATTATTATGAGATATGAAAGTCATAATTAATTATGAGATAGAAAGTCGGAATAATGAGAAACTATCTCATAATTATGACTTACATATCTCGTAATAACTTACCATCTCATAATAATCACTTAAGTATCTCATAATGAGATTTTTTTTTTTTTGGTGTCAGAAACGGGCTTCCATAGTATGGGCATTCAAAGAAAACAAAAAAATAGAGCATGCTTAGAGTTTAGGGAATATTTGATAGGCCAATTACAGACCAAGTTGGTGTATAATGCACATATCCTACTAATATACTAATAGGATAATAGCATAGCTAAAACGTCAATGATAAAACAGAAGTGGCCTATACACTCTTAGAAAAATGGGGTTCCAAAGGGTTCTTTGGCTGTCCCCATAGGAGAACCATTTTTGTTCCAGGTGGAAGTCTTTTGGGTTCCATGTAGAACCATCTGTGGAAAGGGTTCTACCTGTAACCCAAAAGGGTTCTACCTGTAACCCAAAAGGGTTCTACCTGGAACCAAAAAGGGTTATTCTATTGGGACAGTCGATGAACCCCTTTCGGTTCCAGATAGCATTTTTTTTTTCCGAAGAGTGTAGCCTAGGTTACATTTTGCTGTTCACTAGAAAACTTGCTTAAATCTATAGTCTACCAACACAGCCTAATTTCTGTAACAAAAATGCATCTATTTGGTTACACAACACATTTTGCACAACTCCTGGACAAGGCATTTGATGGTAATATATAATTTTGTCAACTAAAGAGTTCCAACTGAAAGTTGCAAGAGTGTATAAAAAAAGAGACTTCAATATTGAAAAGTAGAAATACTTTACTGGATGGCTTAATTTAAAGTTCATATTGTTATTGATTTCCAAACCGCAGGCCTATAGGCTATAATCACAGTTCTTCAGAAACACATTAACTTCGCTAAATTATTTAGCCTTGTTCCATCTGCCCATTAGGCCTAATATAATACAAAAACGTGAACTACCTCGCTCAAATTCACATTGAATAGCCATTGAAATTTCCCTATTGAAAAGGCTTTTAGTTAATTCGAGTTAATTGAATGCCTAAACCGTTGTTATGACTGCGCAGTAGGCCTAATTGTGGCTGTTGCTAATTGTAACTGGGAACAACTGCATGTGATTGTCTGTCTGTTGTAGGCCTACACAATTATAAAGCAAAAAACATCCACATTGTAAATGATTGGGATTACATAATAACAGTTTTGCCAGGTAGGAAGATGCTAATTATTAAAATTGCTCATTATTCGTTTCAGATGTTGTAATCTGTCAATGCGTTGAATGGACCTGACAATCAGATCCTCCACTCAGCAGCAAGACAAGAGACGACTGATTGCCACAACAGCTCTGTGTGAGGGAGTATAAACCACACGCACACATGCACAAAATGTGTTTTGGTTATAATCATATACACCCTTCCACAAGCGCAATCCCTCTTCCCCAGCCATCACACGTGAAGACCTATACAACTATTCAAAATGCACCACAAGTTTTCAAAATGTAAAATAGTATCACCAATTACCCATGGCCAATCATAGTTTTTCCCTTTCCATTTTCACTGCAAATAACGTCTTAAATTGAACATCCAATATTTTACCAGTCTTGTTGCTACAACTGCGAAAGTCTATGGTTTCCCATGGGACCATAATTGTTTCAATCACAGAATGATATCTGTTGTGCACTGTATTTTAAGTGGAGGGTGTTGGGTTAATATGATCTGGTAAACTGACTCTCCTTTCGTACTTTCCCCTGTGGGGATAAAGTTGAATTGAGTTGAATGCTTCAGTCTCTTTCCAGGCATCTAAACAGCATTATGAAGTCTGTTCCATTCCCCCTATAAGGCCTATTTCACACATCTGCCGAATCCTACTTATAGCTCGAAGAAAGTGTTCATCTTCAAATCTTCACACGCCATCAGTATAACTATTTCGTACAACTGTATTTCCCATAACTAATTACTGTTTTACAAAGTTCACAATGGTTTAGGCTACCAAAAGGTTATAGGTTGCACATACAAAAAAAAAGTTACAGGTAACGATACAGACTCTATAATGAATCGTTCGTTAGCCTATATAAACTTAATCTAGCAGACAAATGTTAGTTTATATAGTGTTTGTGCGTCTGATTCAACTCCCAGTGGGCATGGATTCTGTCAATCAATCCAGATTACTGCAATCTGTCGGTTCGCTCTGAACACGGACCCGTGTTCATATTCAACAGGCTTTACACCATCAAATCTTTAAAATAAGATTTTGCAAACAAGTTGTGTTGCGTTATAGGTTGTGTTGCGTTATAGGCTATGACAGGGGTTAGCCTCGAGCTATTTGAGTCAGATAGATGTATATATAAAATATAGCAATTTCGGTTGCATTCTCTGATACTGGTCCCCTGCCATGCTTGGAGTTTGTAAGGGTTTTTAAAACATAACATTGTTAAATGTTAACGATAATTCATTGCTATTTTGGGATTTACAGGGATTTCATTATTGTTATTAGTATAGTATCTGTAAAGATGTTTCTAAATTACTATCCACATTTGTTCCAGCATGCATTGAAGGTCATGACATTGGTTTTAGGCTACATTTTTGCTTAAAGTTTTACAGCTATATATTAATTTTCATACATCTTAATTGTCTTTACTAAAAAGGAACATATTTTCTTTAAAAAAAATATATTTATTAACTATCATATAGACTTATTCTTCAATTAAAATGTATGATGGTTGATTGGCATATCATTGATTGTCTCTGCAATTCTTCCAATGTGTTACATGTTTTAAAGTAGAATGGACATTGGAACTGAGGGGTTCTGAAGAGAGCGAGGGGAGGGGGGTGCACGGCAATTAGTGAAGACAGGTGTTCATCGTGGGTTTAGGCCTATGCACCAAGACCCGCAACTATAGCAACACAAGTACATGCAATACACGTTTATTGAAATGTGTTAACTCATTAACATACGCCTATACAAATACATATTATTTATATATATATATCATGATTTTGTTGTAGGATTTAGTTGGAGTCAACCTTAGCCTATATTTGCGCTTTGCTCTGTGGTTGATGTCAGATTCAACTCGTCAGAATAGAGATGAGAGTTTCGAACACTCGGTGGGTCTCGCCTATCACACCCAAATACAAGGCGGTAGAGCGAGACAATGCTCTCGGGTCATAATTCTATTCATTTCAGATATTTTAAAGAGAGAGAAGGGGTGAAAATTGAACATGAAACATATGACCCATGCTGTCACGTGTCAAACTATTTGTTTGGAGACGATTAGGTTTTAATATCCGATGTCCTGTTTCTGGAGCCAGAAGCCTGTAGTCTGGTGTCCCAACTGCATGAACCTCAACAGCGTCTGAATAGTGGAAACAATTGAGCCTACCTTTAGCCGACTGTTGAATTGTGTAGCCTATGCTTTGAATTAATGATTGCATTTTGCCTCATGGAACGGTAAAGCCAATCATTCATCAGTTAAATTCTAATCACGGATAAACTGAAATTATAAACGTTTTCTAAGATAACAGATTGAATATATTGTATTTACTAAATTTGCTTGCAATGTGTCTGTGGTGGTAAATCATAAAGACAATACTTTTGTTTTACTTGTTAAATCAAGGTTTATTTGGAAGGTAACATACTGTATCTTTTGTTACAGTAATTTGCAGGTGGTTGGCGACCGTTTACAGTGTAGGCAACTTCATTCTCAACTCATTTAGGCCCACATCTGCATGTCAAAGCATTAAAGTCGAATGGAAAGTTTGGTCTCCACCAAAAACTTTGATATGTAATGAAAGGAGAAATGTTTGGAACATTTTTAATTAACTGTATGTTTTATTTGGGAAGACGTATAGGCTACATAATATAGGTATATAGATGGTATATTCATTTTGATATCAGGTCACACGTCTTAATATTTATTTGTAACACAAATCACAATTTACAAGTGATGTATACAAAGTCATAATTTCGTATGCATAAAATAGCCATTATAACCGTAGCCAACAGGTGATATGTCTTTAGGCTTTAATTGATGCCTATACAGGCTAATGAATGAAGACGATGTAAATCCGTCCATTTTAGCACGGATTTGATGACTAAATGATTTCACAAACAACTGTCCACAAAACAAAATGAAACATTTTCGGTTGAGGGACCAACACCCGTTGTCCCTGCTCTGGTGAACGCTGTGATTTCAAAGCTCAGAATTTAGTTCAGGCTGTATCGAAATGGCGGTAGTCTTGTCTTGCGCGTTATGCCAGGTTACGGACAGAGTAACGCTAGCCAAAACGATGCACAGAAAATGTATTAGTTAAAATGTTCACATAGGCTCATATCTTTAATATTATCTAAAGAACAGACGTTCAAAGTAGGCTAATGAATATTGGAGGTTTGTAGTCCTTTCCATCTTGAATCCAAACGGTGAGTTTCATGTACTTCTAGATTTAGAGTGGATGCATTAGACCATGTAGCCTACTATACTGACCTACTCTACAATAAATTAATAAAATATGACTCCTAAAATAGTTTAATAGTAATGATAGCCTAATCAGAGGAAAAGTATGCAAACAATGATTGGTTTACTGCTTTGCCTGTACACTTTGAACAATCCAAAGTATTATAGCAGTGTAAGCTTGTTATTATCCCTACCATTTTGACATGGCAATCTGAATATTTAATTTAAATGACAAATGCCTTGCTTCTGGATCCTTCATTTTATTTCCATATAGTTATCATGCAAAGTGGGTAGTTTACTATGCACCAGAGGGGTGGGAAACTTCGTTGCCTAGGAGGCCTACAAGTTGGTTCAGTGATGTAGACCTACTATTGAAGCAGTGACTGAAATGTATGGAGTTGCGATCACCCTCTCAGTAACATGATAAATATGATAATTCCCAGAGAGAAAGGAGAACTGTTTAACAGTCTACACTTTCTAATGTGGTCATTTAAGTAGTTTGTTTAGTGTATCAGTGGTGCATCATGGGTCAATCATTTTGGCCAGTTGATCGTTTTCCAAAAGCTCTTTTTAATGTTGAGAGCTAGAGTTGTTCCCTGAAAACTAGTGCACACCATTCTACAAGGGAGATGCTATGTCCCTATTCTCTACCCTCCTCCCAAAGTAAATGTGCACTTGCACACTCCAAGTCATTGATTTAAGCATTGAATTGGTGTAAGCATTGTTTGGAGGGAGTTACCACACTTATTGTTAACTTACATCCATGACGGGAAGCGTGCAAGTGCATACTCCGAGAGAAGGGTGGAGAACCAGGACAAAGACTCTAGAGAGGTGTTGGCATTTCTTTCCCACCCGGTCACACTGGCCTCATGGTTGCTGGCTGGGAAGGAACAGGAACTAGGACCGAAATGAGAGACAGAGACAATGGAATTTTCTGTGGCCGTGTCAACTTAGTGGATTGACTGTGAACCGTGTGTGTGTGTGTGTGTGTGTGTGTGTGTTTGTGTGTGTGTGTGTGTGTTTGTGTGTGTGTGTGTCTCAACTAGGGTACTACTGGGTCATGTTTACATCCCCTCATCCAAATGAAGGGATTGTGAAGTTACGCATAAAACATGTTATGCATTTAAAACAAGTAAGTAAAGTCAATTTACATAAGGGGACTGGGTCATCTAAAGGAGACGGAATCGAGTCTTGTATCTTGGGTCTCACGGCTAGTTACGGTCATGACGGAACCAGAACACGAGAGCAGCCGTGAAGTACTGGTCAGGCTTTTATAGTGGAGGAACAAAGAACACACAGCCAACCTAGAGAGGTCTTGACCGTTTGTAAGATTTTAATCTGTGGTTACAAGCAGTAGGGAAAGTTGTGTCGTGATTGGGACTGAGACAGGGACACACAAGGATGTGTGAGGTAGAGGGAAATGGAGGTGAAGCAAGAGCGAAACAAAGGGGACTAGGAAAACGTGTGCGTCAGGGTAAGGGGGGGGGGCAATTTTCTACCCAATCTATGGATCTGTGCCAATATCTAGACTACAGGACACCCATAGCCTATGAAACACTATAAACCTCACGACAGATGAATCCTGTAGTAACATCACATCCAACAGAACACAGTGAATGGTACAGTAAGGACCACACTCCAGTGGGAAAATCACAGAGTTATGCAATAGTGGAACAAAAAGCACAGTTATGCAAAAGTACTTATCTTTTTAAATACATCAACTTTATTCTTTCATGGCATAACAAGACAAGAGCGATCACAACAACAAACATCTATAAGGGAACATGTATTGTGTAGTATATTGACTGATAAAATGCTACACCCCCCCCCCAGTACAATAATCCCTCATTACAGTAACCTAAGAACCAGGGTTGGGGTCAATTACATTTTAATTCTAGAAGTACAATGAAATTCCAATTCTTTTAAACACTTTTAAATTACAAATGTGGAATTTGGTTTACTTTCTGAATTGACCCAACCCCACTAAGAACAGCCATGATGTCTATCACAATGTGGGTGGAGAATATTATTTTGATCAGTCTGACTGCATGAACAATAGTGCCCCCTTTTTCTACTCTTAACCTGTCGATGGGACAAGATCGGATGGTATCCAAGCCGAATCCACCATCCGTTTCACTATCGTTTGAAGCATGGCAGGGTTAAGGTCAATTCAGAAAGCAAACCACATTCCAATTCCGAATGATCCACATTGAAAAGCAGGGAAGACAATTGGAATTCTAGTGTACTTCCTGAATTGATTGGAATTTAAATGAAAATTGATCTCAACCTGGGAGGGTGGATCTAGCATGGACACCAGAATCCAAGGGATGACTTTAAGACATTACAGAGCCTATTAAACACAAATATAAAAACAATTAAGGGTGAACACATTTAACACATGTAGATTGTCTGATTTGATAAAGAAAACAGGTTTAATTCCACTTAGCTATGTGAAATACAGAGACTGATTGTACTAGATATTCTAATTTGATGGGAATATTCATTTACAGTGACTAACTATTGACAGTAAACAGTGACTAACTATACTTCTTACTAAGAGATTAGGTTGCAACAAGAGTATGAGTGCTCAGAGAGGATGGTGAGGGGGTTGGGGGAGGGAGGGCAGGTTAGTGAGTGATAGATGGATTATTTTGTTACATTTTTATTAGATTTATTTAACCTTTATTTATATAGGCAAGGAATAGAAGGCAGTTGATGGTAAAAGCTATACAGCAACGTAGGCACTTGCAATTGATTCATAGCGTATAATTATTATTATTATGAAGTTAAAATAAGTCATTTTCAATCCCTCCATGTCAGATGGGAGGGATACATTTAATGGTCTTTGTCGACCCCTATGGGTACTGTTAAAGCCAGGCTGGGTGAAATGGGCTGAATTGTTTACGTGAGCTTTGCTGCCCCCTATAGGTCTACTCAGAAAACATATTCAACACAACATAGGGGCATGAAGTGGAAAGGCATGGGCAGTTGGATAACGTCCATCATTGCAGTACTAATGACAATTAAAAAAATAGTACATGTTTCAATGCATTTCAGATGCATTAACTAACTAGACTGGAGGTATGCTCAGAGATCTGATCACATTAGCCTTGCTTTAAAAAAAATAACCACTGTTCATTTCCTAATTTCATCCTCCTTTTGGACCAAAACATCTTGAATGGTCAGGGATAGTTTGGAGTGGATGATGAATTCCAATATATGTAGCACTGTCTTTTTGTTTGTGTGTGTGTGTCGCATTGCCTGGTCTAGTCAAATCCTTGCCAGTCACTCTGTTCAGAGTCATACTCCAGCTCCACTCCCACACAACGCACTCCTTCCAACAACATGGGTGTTCCATGGTGACGGTCTGGAAAACACAGAGAGAGAAACAGAAAATAAAAGGGGAGAGAAAGAAAAATAACCTAATGTTATTTTCATTTATCAGAAAGGGGTTAGTCTACAACATCAGACCAGTGCCAGTTCTCTATTACAGTGTGTTGCTAGTAAAGTGGAGCGAGAGAGAGGGTCAGTAAAGCCCAAAAGGATTTAAGCTGTGTGATCTGTTTCCCGGCCCCGTCACAAACACACACAACATCCCCTTCCCTCCTCTGCCTGCCTACAGACATTCATGTTCGGCTCCCCACTCTGTACCCACGTCCCAAAATCACACCCTATTCCCTATGTAGAGCACTACTTTTGACCAGGGCCCATAGGGCTCTGGTCAAAAGTAGTACACCAAATAGGTAGTAGGGTGCCATTTGTGATATTGCATGTGAATACAAACGCTCCCATCTACCCATCTAACAAGCTCCCCATTTATGTGCGGTTCACTATGTTTTACTCAAGTTATCACATTATTGAAGTCATCAGTGATGTTTAACGCATGCTGTTCAGACTCACCAGGAGGTGGCAACAGCACACTACTACATAATTGTTCTCAACCTATTGTCCAAAAATGAATTGTTAAGGAGCAGTATCAGACTCCTAGGCGCTAGCTTCTTAAGGTATAGGGGACGCTTGCGTCTCACTTGGCCAAATGCTAATAAAATTATATAAAAATCAAACTTTCATTAAAATCACACATGTAAGATACTAAATTAAAGCTACACTCGTTGTGAATCCAGCCAACATGTCAGATTTTAAAAAGGCTTTTCGGCGAAAGCATAAGAAGCTATTATCTGATGATAGCACAACAGTAAACAAAGAGAGTAGCATATTTCAACCCTGCAGGCGCTACACAAAACGCAGAAATAAAATATAAAAATATGCCTTACCTTTGATGAGCTTCTTTTGTTGGCACTCCAATATGTCCCATAAACATCAGTTGGTCCTTTTGTTCGATTAATTCCATCCATATATATCCAAAATGTCAATTTATTTGGCGCGTTTGATCCAGAAAAAAAAAACAGCTTCCAATTTGCAAAACATCACTACAAAATATCTCAAAACTTGCCCGTAAACGTTGCCAAAACATTTTAAACTACTTTTGTAATACAACTTTAGGTGTTTTTAAACGATAATAAACAATCAAATTGAAGACGGGTCTATGTGTGTTCAATACAGGAAGACAATAAACCAACGCTACTTTTCAAGTCTTGCGCAACTCTCAGTGTTACCCAGTTCCTAGATGGCCGTACCTCTTCATTGCACAAAGGAATAACCTCAACCAAATTCCAAAGACTGGTGACATCCAGTGGAAGCGGTAGGTATTGAAAACAAGTGCCTAATAAATATGGTTTCCCAATGAGAACTCACTGAACAGACAGAGACCTCAATTCTGAACGGTTAGTCCTCAGGGTTTTGCCTGCTACATTAAGTTACGTTATACTCACAGACAAGATTCAAACAGTTTTAGAAACTTCAGAGTGTTTTCTATCAAAATCTACTAATAATATGCATATCTTATATTCTTGGCATGAGTAACAAGAAGTTGAAATTGGGCACGCTATTTATCCAAAAGTGAAAATGCTGCCCCCTACTACTCTGCCTGCCTACAGACGTTCATGTTCGCCTCGCCACTCTGTACCTATGTCCCAAAATCACGCCCTATTCCCTATGTAGGGCACTAATTTTGACCAGGGCCCATAGGGCTCTGGTCAAAAGTAGTACACCAAGTAGGTAGTAGGGTGCCATTTGTGATATTGCCTGTGAATACAAACGCTCCCATCTATCCATCTAACAAGCTCCCCATTTATGTGCGGTTCACATCGTTTTACTCAAGTTATCACATTATTGAAGTCATCAGTGATGTTTAACGCATGCTGTTCAGACTCACCAGGAGGTGGCAACAGCACACTACTACATAAATTGTTTTCAACCTATTATCCAAACATGAATTGTTAAGGAGCAGTATCCGACTCCTAGGCGCTAGACTGTTAATTCAACAACACCTCACCATTGCCTTGCCTTGTTTGGGAAGACAATGACTAGTTGGCTACATTAAAACTAAACTGACACACCCAGAAATAACTGACATTTCGTTTGAATTGTTCAACTGACCATGTATCCCCTTTCCCATTTCTTATTTCGAAATGATATTATTAGAGAAAGAAGGGAGGTGGTTTTCAGCACTTGTGTACACAGGAAATTATGAGGGTTCACTGTACAGCGTGGTTCTCAAACCTCTCCTCAGGGACCGCAGACATTTCCCAATTTAAATTACCCCTTCAGAGCACATACAGCAAGATACAACACAAGTACTCATTTTTAGGACGGACAGAAGGTTTGTAATGGTTCCAAGATTGCGTAGCAGTCGGCCGTGTGTTGTGTTTGCCTTATCCCGTGTAAATAGACGTTTATTTTTTCTCGTATACATTTTAATCTCACTTTTTATCTACGAACTAAATATACTTTCCTGCAACCCACCTCACCCAATTTGGTACAGATCTGATATTTTTATTCCTTATAACTGGAACCTCCATCAGGAGCTAGCCAGCTAACTTACTACTAGCCTTTGTTAGCCACGGCTAGCGGTCTTCACCTTTTAGCTCGGACACCGCCAGAGCATATCGGACAGGTTCTCCCTACCACATCACCGGATTCCTGCCACTCTGGATCATTACACCGGATTATCGCAGCTAGCTAGCTGCTACCGATTGGCTACTGTTAGCTAACGCCTCTGTCCCGAAGCAAGCACCAGTTAGACTTGAGCTAGCCACGAGCTAGGCCCAGCTAATTCTAGGGCTACAATACCTCTTTTGCCAATTGGTTTGGACCCTTGTTTCTGGACCCCTTAGCTTTCTAAGCGTCATGTCGCCCACTTGCCTAGCCTAGTACTGACTACTGAATGGCTCCCTGACTCACCTATTGCTGTTCTTTGGACCCTATGATCACTAGGCTACACAGCTGATGTCCCCTGGACTGTTCCAATAACACAGTACCCCATTTTGTTTATCTGTCGGCCCCAGCCTCAAACTCAGGTCCTGTATGTACCCAACTGACCCGCTCTTCCCATTCATCGCCATTTACCCGTTGTTGTCTTAGCTTTCCCAATCAACACCTGTGACCGCTTTATGCCTCTCTCTAATGTCAATATGCCTGGTCTCGTCCTTATTGTGTTATTTCACTATAGAGCCCTCAGTCCCGCTCACCTTGCCTTAGATAGCTCTTTTGTCCCACCCCCCACACATGCTCACCTGGCTTAACACACTCCGCCAACCCTGATGTCCTAGCCGTGTCTGAATCTTGGCTTAAGAAGGCCACCAAAAACTCCATCACCAACTACAACATTTTCTGCCAAGATAGAACTGCCAAAGTGGGCGGGGTCACAATCTACTGCAGAGTTCTGTCATGCTATCCAGGTCTGTGCCCAAACAGTTTGAGCTTCTACTAAAAAGCCACCTTACCAGAATAAGTCTCTCACTGTTGCCGCTTGCTATAGGCCCCCTTCAGCCCCCAGTTGTGCCCTGGACTCCATATGCAAATTGATTGCCCCCCACTTATCTTCAGAGTTCGTACTGTTAGGTGACCTAAACTGGGATATGTTTAACACTATGTTTAACACAATCTAAACTAGATGCCCTCAATCTCACACAGATTATCAATGAACCAACCCCAAATCCGTAAACATAGGTACCCTCAGATATCATCCTGACCAACCTACCCTCTAAATACACCTCTGCTGTCTTCAACCAGGATCTCAGCGATCACTGCCCCATTGCCTGGGTCTGCGGTCAAACGACCACCCCTCATCACTGTCAAATGCTCCCTAAAACACTTCAGCGAGCAGGCCTTTCTAGTCGACCTGGCCCGGGTATCCTGGAAGGATATTGACCTCACCCCATCAGTAGAGGATGCCTGGTTATTCTTTAAAAGTGCTTTCCTCACCATCTTAAATAAGCATGCCCCATTCAAAAAACGTAGAACTAAGAACAGATATAGCCCTTGGTTTACTCTTGACTTGACTGCAAAAAAACATCCTGTGGTGTACTGCATTAGCATTGAATAGACCCCACAATACGCAATTTTTATGGGAAGTCAGGAACCAATATACACAGTTTGTCAGGGAAGCAAAGACTAGCTTTTTCAAACAGAAATTTGCATCCTGTAGCACAAATTCCAAAAAGTTATGGGACACTAAAGTCCATGGAGAATAAGAGCACCTCCTCCCAGCTGCCTACTGCACTGAGGCTAGGAAACACTGTCACCACCGATAAATCCACGATAATCGAGAATTTCAAGAAGCATTTTTCTACGGCTGGCCTTGCTTTCCACCGGGCCATGCTCTCCTTCCAGACTCACATTAAGCATCTCCAATCCAAAATTAAATCTAGAATCGGCTTCCTATTTCGCAACAAAGCCTCCTTCACCCATGCTGCTAAACATACCCTCGTAAAACTGACTATCCTACCAATCCTTGACTTCGGCAATGTAATTTACAAAATAGCCTCCAACACTCTACTCAGCAAAGTAGATGTAGTCTATCACAGTGCCATCGGTTTTGTCAACAAAGCACCATATACTACCCACCACTGTGACCTGTATCCTCTCGTTGGCTGGCCCTCGCTTCATATTCGTCGCCAAACCCACTGGCTCCAGTCTTTGCTAGGTAAAGCCCAGCCTTATGTCAGCTCACTGGTCACCATAGCAACACCCACCTGTAGCATGGACTCCAGCAGGTATATTTCACTGGGCATCCCCAAAGCCAACTCCTCCTTTGGCTGCCTTTCCTTCCAGTTCTCTGCTGCCAATGACTGGAACGAATTGCAAAAATCACTGAAGCTGGAGATGGATCTCCCTCTCCAACTTTAAGCATCAGCTGTCAGAGCAGCTTACCGATCACTGCACCTGTACACAGCCCATCTGTAAATTACCCACCCCCATATTGTTATTTATTTTTGATCATTTGCACCCCAGTATCACTACTTTCACATCATCATCTGCACATCTATCGCTACAGTGTTAATGCTAAATTGTAATTATTTTGTCACTATGGCCTATTTATTGCCTTACCTCCCCAATCTTACTACATCACTGTATACTGATTATTATATTGTGTTATTGACTGTACGTTTGTTTATCCCATGTGTAACACTGTTGTTTTTGTCGCACTGCTTTTGCTTTATCTTGGAGTTTCTCGCAGTTGTAAATGAGAACTTGTTCTCAATCTGGCCTACCTGGTTAAATAAAGGTGGAAAAAAAATAAGAAAAATAAATAAAAAGTGGTGTCTACAAGTTTTAGGTGCATGAAAAGTGTGCAGGTGATCAGATCTCACAACGCCTGGAGAAGTGTTTAACATCTCTCAGGAACCACACTGACATGATACAGAAATCTTCTGAGATCTACACATGCTCACGTCTCAAAGTACTGCTATATAATTTTGGTCGCTAAACACTTTTCCAGGCATTGCGAGATCTCCTGCACAGCATGACTGCAATGAAGACAACGTGGAACAAATTGGTTTTGTTATCATGGCTGTAACTGTAGACTTACCTGCTGCGGGGTGAAGTCCCCCTTGGTACAGATCTAGGATCAGGTCAATCCTTCCTCAATCCCAATCTTATCCAAAACAGAGTCTAAGGACAACTTCCCCCTACACTTACCCATGACGCGGGCTTGAACCTTGACCCCCACACAGACTTTCTCCTGGCTCTCACTGACCAGCATCAGCTCCTCACATAGCACACCCTCCTGGTGGGCCATGTACTCACACGTCACTCTCAGACCACCTGGGGAGGGGGGGAAAGAGGGGAGGAAGGGAGAGCGAGAGAGAGAAAGATACTTGTTATGACTGCAATAATTGTATTGTTTGTTGACTTTTCCCTCTATATTTTTTCTGTATTCTCACTTCTTACACTCAATTAAGTATGGTTGTTTCTCTTGAATGGGTAGAGTGGACAGAGATGCCAGACTCACAGGGCCAGGGGAGCGAAATGTCAACCAGAGTGTAAAAACTCTCTGGGGTCAAGCACATTAGCGCAGCTGGCCAACACTACAAATAACACACACACACACAAAAGTAGAAGGTCATGGTATCCCAGCAGATGGTGAAATGGAATGGCACAACAAACTAAAGTTAACGCTAGAACAAACCACTGTAGTGAGTAAGTGGTAATAAAAACCCTCATTACGAACTACAGAAACCCCCTGGGGGATGTTAGCAATCTTTCAGTGTTTCCTGTACATATTAGATGTCCGGCTACTATAAAGAATGACTGATATGAAGGTCTGGTCAACTGGAGAAAGATCAGTGGATTTCAAAAGGGTCTGGGTGTAGGGAAAAGGCTGTATGTTGGGGTTGGCCTGACAGCTACATTAAAACCGAAGCGTGGGCTAGTAGGTCGAAGTAGCTGGGGCTGGAGTCTGGGGTTAGATGGACAGGTGGGACCGGGACAAGGGCTGAGGCCGGCATGACCAAGACTTTGACATACCCTCTGCTACAGGAGTGATATTGGTGATGCAGATGTGCTGGTTGGGTACAGGAGCTGGACACACAGCCTTCCCCAGTGACGGAACCTCAGGGAGGTCGAAGACAATCTCATATTTGTGCTGGGTCTTCAGAAAACCAACCTGAAGGTGGGGGGGATGGACGGGAGACAGAAAAAGAGACTAATTCAGTCACCATACATACACAAATGCCCAGGAAAGGCATTTTCAAGCAATAAAAGATAGAGCTACCCTGTAAAGAAGCTTCCTATTTTGAACATGCACATTCTTAAGTTTCATCTGATGACAAAAATTGCTACAAAAAGAAACTTGCTTTTCTCTCTCTGATAAAAATCCTTTCTGGTTCATGTAATTTCATAAAAACGACAATGCAATTTAACAGCAGCAAAAAAGAGAGAGTGAAGATTAAAAAAAATATACAAATAAAAATGGCGAGCAAGCAAAAAAAGCTGCAAGAGAAGAGATGAGGGAGAAAAGAGCAAGCCAGAGGAAGAGAGGAGCCAGAAGATAAGCCTCAGCACTTCCAGTGAGTCTCGAATGCCTCAAACAAGCAACCCAAGCCTCAAATGCCCCTCTAGCAACGTCAAACAAAACACAGAACAAGTGAAGAAGATCGAGAGGGAAGAGTGTGAAAGAAACAACAAAACAAACCCAGTGCTTTGATTATACAGCTATGCAACGTATCGTCCATCTCCAACCACCCCACACACTACAGCCCACCACATCTGATCGACACAAGCCCCGGTTGCCAGTCGCGACTTTGGCTACGATTGGTCTACCCCCCCTCCCCCACCTGTTTCCATGGCAACCATGAGGTTCCTAGTGGGTAGATGAGAACTTCAGACGCACGGCACATTCAACCCTGCCGTCTGTCTGGTGGATCCCGCTACCCACACCAGGGCAGTGGAATAAAAGGACGGTCAGAACAGCACAGTCATACTGCCCAGGCCTACTGTTACTGTTCTGCAGAGACTACAGAGGTTCTCTGATCCACTTCAATGCCTGGTTCCACATCTACTTGTGCTGCATAGCCAACTTGGCAATTTGCAGCACAAACAGATGTGACCTGGCTAATGGCTCCTAAAACAGTCCCCCCCCCCAAAAAATGGGGCTAGCTACTAGCAAAGTATAGACTAGTTTAGTTTACTAGGATCCCCCTTAGCTTGTTGCTCATGCAGCAGCTACTCTTCCTAGGGTCCACTAGCTATGGAGCCCAGGAAATGTAGCTGAGTTTTTCTTGGACAAGTCACATGGTCAAGACAAACTCAGGGCCCTAACGTGAACAGTTGATGGTTGGAGGGCTATGGAGCAGGGAGTAAGGAGAGATCTATCTGGCATAAGTGGAACTGAACCTTAAAAACAGAGACCGGAAATTAGAAGAGATGAGAGAAAAGCCTGTCTCCTTCACTTAGTTGTCATACAGGGTAGTAGTTTATTAAAAATGGCAACACTGGCTGTATTGACTTTTTACAAGTAAAGAAGAGTGACTGTGGGACCACTAGAGATTTCGAAGGGGTAAGTTTCAGAGTATCCTGGCTCTCTGGGTGTGCCGTTTATGCCAACTGTTATGGTCATTGTCACGTCAGACATGTTAAATTCCCCCCCCCCCCAAAAAAATAACAAAACCCACCTTGACCATGAAGTTCCCATCGGGCTGAGGGATCACCATGACGACAGAGTCGTGGAGCTTCTCGTCAAAGTGGACATGGGACGGGGTGCCGGCGGCAGCAATAGCGGTGGTTGGCTCTTCTGAGAATCTGACGGCCCCCGCCTTTGCCGCAGAGCCTGAGGAGAGGACAACTACCTCAGTATACATAAACAACAGCGTTGACACACACACACACCTTCAGTCACAGTACACACACACTTTTACAGCACACCAACAAAAATCACACACTAATTGCAAGTCCCTCTGGTCCAACAGTTCACTATGCAAGCGATTTTCGTATGCCAGTGACACTCAGGAATAAGTTACAAAAATAAAATGGTTTTCTTTACAACAGAGAACAGTGCAACTTGAACATTTTGATTTTGTAATCAAACTTCTCTCTCTCCCTCCATTCTACATCCCAGACACATAAAAAAAATACATTGAGATGAAACCAAATAGAAAGTCTCTCATTCAGTCTGTAACTTAAAGGAATCAAAGTGAGGACAAAGACCCAGGGAGATCTGAGCTCTGTGTGCAGAAACAAAGACCCAATCTCCTCTAGGACAGGGGGTATTAATGACAGTGACCTGTCTCCCAGCTGGTGTTCTCTTGCTGTGTTTCTATGAGGTTCCCTGAACAATTCCTGCTTATCTGTCATGTGCATCATATTCATTCACACTGTCGCTCACACAGACACACTTCAGGCTTAATTCAATCAAGTCCACATTGTGGTTTTTCCCAAAACTAGAATCCCTTCAAATTACACGCATCCAAAGACTAACTGGATAATTGTAGTTCTCAGACTAAAGACGTAGTATGTGTGCATTGTAAACAAAGACATTGCATACGTAAACGTCGCCATTTAGGGGTTGGATTGAATTCCAGCCACTGTCTCCCAGGTCTTATTCTCTTGTCTCATGTTGCCTGTACACTTCCTGATTATCACTTCTTTAAATTACACACTTACTAAGTATTTGTATACTGTAGTGCTGTTATAACATAGGGGAGGGTGAGAGTGGGAGAGCCTTTACCATCTCCATGCCAATACCTCCCGTGTTGTTGCCACAAAGCCTCCGAAATCACAAACAACAAACTATTACAGGTTTGAGTACTGTGTGCTGTTCGATCAGTGAAAAGCCTGATTTTGGGGGGCTTTAATTTGATAGCAAACTTAAGAGCAGTGATGGAGCCCTTGGAAACTAAGCCCATAGGCCTCTAGTCAGAAGTAGCACACGAAGTACCCCTAACAGTAAATATTTTGTGTGGCCCCAGATAAGCGCACCTGATTCTACTTGTCAACTAATCCTCAAGCCCTTGACAAGTTGAATCAGGTGTGTTTGCCTGGGTTACAACAAAAGTGTGCGCTGTTTGGGGTACTCGAAGACCGGCGTTGGGAAACCCCGATCTAGGCAATAGGGTACCATTTCAAAAAAAGACAGTATAAGGGAGACTGATGGGAGCCTGATCCAGACATCGACAATGTCTGCCAACCCGAAGAAGAATAAAGAAACGTAGTAAAGGATTTAGGTTAAGGTTAAGGTTCACTCAGCTGCACCATGTTGAATTTGAACACACTTTTGAAGTACCAATTCTTGCAATGAACACCACATAATAGGGAAAACACACAAATATCAGCAACAAAACAAGGACGGTACTTACTCTTCCTAGCAGTAGCCATGCCAGGGTCAATCCTACACAGAATCCACCCGTCACAGCCTGGTCATCTATGGCCCAGCCTCAAAACAACCCTGAGAGAGAGAGAGAGAGACAGAGGATAAAGGACAGGATTCAATGATAAAGTATGAAAGCTGCCTCCCAAGTGGTGCAGTGGTCTAAGGCCACTAGAGATCCTGGTCCGAGTCCAGACTCTGTTGCAGCCGGCCGTGACCGGGAGACCCATGGAGCGGCGCATAATTGGCCCAGTGTTGTCCGGGTTAGGGAAGGGTTTGGACGGCAGGGATGTTCTTGTCCCATCGCACACTAGCGACTCCTGTGGCCGGCCGGGCGCAATGCACGCTGACACGGTAGCCAGGTGTACGGTGTTTCCCCCCCGACACATTGGTACGGTTGGCTTCCGGGTTAAGCGAGCAGTGTGTCAAAGAAGCAGCGCAGCATGGCTGTGATTGTGTTTTTCAGAGGACGTACGGCTCTCGCCCTTCGCCTCTCCCGAGTCAGTATGGGAGTTGCAGCGATGGGACAAGACTAACTCCCAATTGGATACCACGAAATTGGGGAGAAATACCTCAAATTTAAAAAAAATAATGTAAATAGCGAGAATCCATAGTTGATAAAGCCGTTTTGGACCTATTAATTAATGATATCTACCCATTGATTCTTGAAGAATATAAATAAAAAAGGCCTCATAAGCATAATAAACTGTCGTAACCCATCAGAACCCAAAACATGCACATGTTTTACACCAATGGTGTTCAAACAATGTAAATGTAAAACATACACTGTATAGCCGCAAAACGAGGGCCGGGACAATGCCAGTATCGCGGCAAGGAAACAAAACACAAAGTGGATTGAACTTTAGTTAAACAGCCCTAATTTATTTATTTTCCAAGCTTATAGCACGCAATATTTTTACATACAGCATGTTATTAAAAGGACCAAAGAGTTTAGTCTCCTTTGTGTGTGAATTTTGGCATCTAAAAAAAATAGTGATAGTTCTAACCATGTTTTGAGTACTATCATTTTTATATCGTGGATGGTCACTCCTTGCGTCCATAGCTCAGTCTATCAATTTAAGAGTGGTCACATTTGTCCCATACCTCAGCTTTTTACCAAAACAGAGGGGTGCCGCTTTGTTATTGGTAAGGACTCTAGCTTTAACACAAGTAGGGAGGGCAAGAAAGAAATAGCTAAAGGAAGAAAGGAAAAGGTGACGTAACAGTAATGAAATCAGGAAATAAATGCTTCTGAAAGACAAGCTAATATTGGTCTTTAATAAATCCTCGCCCCAGGTCACTAATTCTGCAGGTCAAACAACAGCACCCAGCTGTGTGTGCCAGGCTCCATCTCCAAGGGACTGTGACTTGAATTAAAGAAAAACAACAAACATTCAAAGAGGATTACATGTACACCGAGGAGATTCAGGTGGTTAATTACTACATTTTCAGGGAAACCTCTCTCACAGGTTTCTGTAAAAGAAAGCACAAAATATTACCCGAACAAAAACCAAGATAGGCAGGCTTCCTAAAAGGTTGTCGAAGGACGCAGCACTCTTAGTGATTGAAATTACGTCAAGTGAGGGTAATAGGGGGGTGCTGACATACTATGAAAATTAACAAGTTGCTCTGACTAACTGTATAACCACCAGCCTGAAAATAACTTAGGTAGGTTGAGGTGATCAATGACTAGCTTGTTTCACCATATTGCTTTTGCCTATTCTGTTGTTTCAGATCAGTCAGTAGCCACAGCAAGAGGTTGTTGCATTGTCCGTTGGGATTAGCCACTATTGGAAGAGTACCATAACAAGATGTGCTTATACAATGCACCTCAAAAAAGAAAAATAAGCATTGAATAATGGATTGTGTGAGTGATCGACAACAAACATTTTATATGCTATAGGCTATGTCTTGTGGCTAAGCTATTTTTATCATGGCAACAGAGGCCTGATACGTTCTAAAATGACTTGACTGCACCCTCACGAATTTAACCACGTGAACAGTGAGAAATAGTAACTCTGTCAGAAGTAAAGGGATCAAAAACCGCTAGAGGTTTGAACCCAGTTGTCATTTGGTTCAAAGATCCTGGGAAAGAAACAATTGAACACACTGACACTCCCTCCTTTTTATCCTGCAAAGAAGGAAGAAGCATCCATGAGGGAGGTGACTAAAGCAAGTTATTTTTTTACACCCAAATCTAAATTTATGTAAATGGAATGTTATCCAAGGGTTCAGACACCTTTTTTGTGATTACACATGAGAAACTTATGCCAAACAGCAAATCCCTTCCTCATCCTCATTGTGTAGTATGGGGGGCCCGAAAAAAACATGAACAAAGACCCAAATACGGCCTTTTAGAAACGGCAAAGCTCTCAGTATAGGGATGCAGGTTTTAAGATGTTGTACACATGAAATTGTGTCCTTACAAATTTTATCTGCAATGTTACATTCCCTTTTGCACTACTTGCGCCATTTCCCTTATCCAGCTATTCCATTCTCCGTGAAGCTACAGGTAACTGCCAAAAATAAAGGAAACACCAACATAAAGTGTCTTAATAGTGCGTTGGGCCAGAACAGCTTCGATGCGCCATGGCATAGATTCTACAAGTGTATTGAACTCCCTGTGTGGAAGCACCCCATGCTTTCAATATACTTTGTATCCCTCATTTACTTAAGTGTTTCCTTTGTTTTGGCAGTTACCTGTAGAATGGCCGGATCGATATTGCTCGAGTCACAACAAAATGGAATATTACACTGCAGATTAAGTTCAGAATGACACAGTTTCATGTGTACAACAGCTAAAGACCTGCATAACAATTTATTTTTCCTTCATAACAAAAACAGAAGATTCTCAACTAGAAGTAACTTAAAGTTAGCTAGCTAGCTAGTTAACATTACAATCCCGTACTGAACTTTGAAGGCCATCAGCTAAATCATATAGCTATCTTTTAGTATACACACAGTCAAACAATTTCAACCTATGCCATGGTAGTCACTGCTAAACTGGTAGCTACCGTCAGCAGAGTAAACATGTTTGTTTGTTCATTCTATCTTTGACTGACGTTAGCTAACTTAATGTTACCAAATAAAGAGCATCTCAATTTGGTAGCCATCTCTTCCACCTAAAAATATAATTGTTGATATAGCTAAATCACTCTCTGTGTGTTGGTAGCAATGATGAATGTGTATAACATTGTCTGTGGTTAGTTAGTTGGTGCTCAGAGTCTCAAGCTGGCTAGCAATGTTGCTGCTAATTTAGTGATGCTAGTTAGCTAAACAGCAAGCTGACAATATTGAAATGTCCATGTTAGCTATGCTTAGTCTAAGACATACAACAATGCACAATTTAACCACCCCACTAATTGTGTATTTTGTTGTAGGTGGTACAGATTCTGATTCCACAAACATGCGCTTCCAACCCCTAGTGCTGCACAAGGTGGAGGTATATTGGTCAAAATATTTACAAGCTGATGATGGTTAAGATGACACAATTTACAGTAAGCACGGAATAAACATGAAATGGTATGGGTCGCGGCCTAAAGTGGGTCACCGACCTGTTAATGGTCTCAGACTACTTGTATAATTATTTCATTAATTACTGGAATTGATTTGGCCAAGTACAACTGCGCTCTCTGTTTAGCAGCGGTGTCCCTGCTCAGTTTGGCAGCTGTGCAAGTGGGCAGGAGATGCCCGTGTGCTTCGCGGTTTACCGGATATTTTTTCTGCAGTTTTCTTGAAGATCACTCCACGACCCACACACTGCAGCAGCGCGATCGTCAGCTAGCAAGGCATTGTTGTCATTTTATAACAGGTGATGATAAGCAGAAATAAGGGAGTACCATCTCTCATAGTTGTCAATGTAAGTTTCTCTTTCAAACAATCCCCTTGTACCCAGCCAATAGCTAGCTAGCTAACGTTAGCCAAAGCAAGCTAGTTAACTACTAATACACTGCTCAAAAAAATAAAGGGAACACTAAAATAACACATCCTAGATCTGAATGAATGAAATATTCTTATAAAATACTTTTTTCTTTACATAGTTGAATGTGCTGACAAAAAAAAAAAAAAAAAAAAAATGATCAATGGAAATCAAATTTATCAACCCATGGAGGTCTGGATTTGGAGTCACACTCAAAATTAAATTGGAAAACCACACTATGGGCTGATCCAACTTTGATGTAATGTCATTAAAACAAGTAAAAATGAGGCTCAGTAGTGTGTGTGGCCTCCACGTGCCTGCATGACCTCCCTACAACGCCTGGGCATGCTCCTGATGAGGTGGCGGATGGTCTCCTGAGGGATCTCCTCCCAGACCTGGACTAAAGCATCCGCCAACTCCTGGACAGTCTGTGGTGCAACGTGGCGTTGGTGGATGGAGCGAGACATGTTGTCCCAGATGTGCTCAATTGGATTCAGGTCTGGGGAACGGACGGGCCAGTCCATAGCATCAATGCCTTCCTCTTGCAGGAACTGCTGACACACTCCAGCCACGAGGTCTAGCATTGTCTTGCATTAGGAGGAACCCAGGGCCAACCGCACCAGCATATGGTCTCACAAGGGGTCTGAGGATCTCATCTCGGTACCTAATGGCAGTCAGGCTACCTCTGGTGAGCACATGGAGGGCTGTGTGCCCCCCCCCCAAAAAAATGCCACCCCACACCATGACTGACCCACCACCAAACTGGGCATGCTGGAGGATGTTGCAGGCAGCAGAACGTGCTCCACGGCGTCTCCAGACTCTGTCACGTCTGTCACGTGCTCAATGTGAACCTGCTTTCATCTGTGAAGAGCACAGGGCGCCAGTGGCGAATTTGCCAATCTTGGTGTTCTCTGACAAATGCCAAACGTCCTGCACGGTGTTGGGCTGTAAGCACAACCCCCACCTGTGGACGTTGGGCCCTCATACCACCCTCATGGAGTCTGTTTCTGACTGTTTGAGCAGACACATGCACATTTGTGGCCTGCTGGAGGTCATTTTGCAGGGCTCTGGCAGTGCTCCTCCTTGCACAAAGGCGGAGGTAGCAGTCCTGCTACTGGGTTGTTGCCCTCCTACGGCCTCCTCCACGATGTCTCCTGATGTACTAGCCTGTCTCCTGGTAGCGCCTCCATGCTCTGGACACTACGCTGACAGACACAGCAAACCTTCTTGCCGCAGCTCGCATTGATGTGCCATCCTGGATGAGCTGCACTACCTGAGCCACTTGTGTGGGTTGTAGACTCCGTCTCAAGCTACCACTAGAGTGAAAGCACCGCCTGCATTCAAAAGTGACCAAAACATCAGCCAGGAAGCATAGGAACTGAGAAGTGGTCTGTGGTCACCACCTGCAGAACCACTCCTTTATTGGGGGTGTCTTGCTAATTGCCTATAATTTCCACCTGTTGTCTATTCCATTTGCACAACAGCATGTGAAATTTGTCAATCAGTGTTGCTTCCTAAGTGGACAGTTTGATTTCACAGAAGTGTGATTGACTTGGAGTTACATTGTGTTGTTTACGTGTTCCCTTTATTTTTTTGAGCAGTGTATTTCAATCATAAGCAACAATACAAATGAACATGAAAAAAATGATCAGGCCTACTGTACATCTTACTGTAGAAATGATTGCTGAAAACAAGTCTAGGTTGGAACTGTTGTTAAAATACAAGTAATCATGTTTATTCTGACCTGGAATAAACTGATTGAAGCAAAAAAAACAGTTCTGGGCTGCTCATCTACAGCAGGAAAATGTCTCCTGTCAGACTGAGAAACAGTATATGTTATGACCATTTTGGCACTACATACAGTACCAGTCAAAACTTGACACACCTACTCATTCAAGGCTTTTTCTTTATTTGTCCTATTTTCTACATTGTAGAATAATAGTGAAGACATCAAAACTATGACATAACACATGGAATCATGTAGTAACCAAAAAAAGTGTTCAACAAATCTAAATATATTTGAGATTCTTCAAAATAGTCACCCTTTGCCTTGATGACACCTTTGCACAATCCTGGCATTCTCACAACCATCTTCACGAGGAATGCTTTTCCAACCGTCTTGAAGGAGTTCCCACATATGCTGAGCACTTGTTTGCTGCTTGTCCTTCATTCTGCAGTCAAACTTATCCCAAACCATCTCAATTGGGTTGAGGTCGGGTGATTGTGGAGGACAGATCATCTGATGCAGTGCTCCATCACTCTCAAATATCCCTTACACAGCCTGGAGGTGTGTTTTGGGTCATTGTCCTTTTTAAAAACAAATGAGTGGGACTAAGCGTAAACCACATGGGATGGCGTATCTCTGCAGAATGCTGTGGTAGCCATGCTGGTTAAGTGTGCCTTGAATTCTAAATTAATCACTGACAGTGTCACCAGCAAAGAATCCCCCACCATCACACCTCCACCTCCATGCTTCACGGTGGGAACCACACATGTGGAGATCATTCGTTCACCTATTCTGCATCTCACAAAGACACAGCGGTTGGGAACAAAAAAACTCAAATTTGGACTCATCACACCAATGGACAGATGTCCACTGGCCTAATGTCAATTTCTCGTGTTTCTTGATGTCCTTTAGTAGTGGTTTCTTTGCAGCAATTTTATCATGAAGGCCTGATTCACACAGTCTCCTCTGAACAGTTGATGTTGAGATGTGTCTGATACTTGAACTGTGTGAAGCATTTATTTGGGCTGGTAACTCTAATGAACTCTAATGAACTTATACTCTGCAGCAGAGGTAACTCTGGGTCTTCCTTTCCTGTGGCGGTCCTCATGAGAGCCAGTTTCATCATAGTGCTCGATGATTTTTGGCAACTGGACTTGAAGAAACTTTCAAAGTTCATGAAATTTTCCGCATTGACGGACCTTCATGTCTTAAAGTAATGATGGACTGTCAGAAGGAAAGAAATTCTACAAATTGACTTTTAACAAGGCACACCTGTTAATTGAAATGCATTCCAGGTGACTACTTTATGAAGCTGGTTGAGAGAATGCCAAGTGTGTTAAGCTGTCATCAAGGCAAAGGGTGGCTATATGAAGAATCTCAAATATAAACTATTTAGATTTGTTTAAGATTTATTTGGTGACTACATGATTCCATATGTGTTATTTCATAGTTTTGATGTCTTCACTATTATTCTACAATGTAGAAAATAGTAAAAATAAAGAAAAACCCTGGAAAGAGTAGGTGTGTCCAAACCTTTGACTGGTACTGTACCTATGCGAATAAGGCATCTCAACTCTGGCATACTTAAGAAACAAGTGCAGGCACAATCTCAATGCTGAGCATGACCCCAGGTTGCGCTGTCAAATGCAGATAGTCTGGGTAGCCATTTGATTAGTTGTTCAGCGGTCTTATGGCTTGGGGTAGAAACTGTTAAGGAGCCTTTTGGACCTAGACTTGTCACTTGCCATGTGGTAGCAGAGACTAGGGCGGCTGGAGTCTGGACATTTTTTGGGCCTTCCTCTGAGACCACCTGGTATAGAGATCCTGGATGGCAGGAAGCTTGGCCCCAGGGATGTACTGAGCCATACGCACTACCTTCTGTAGTGCCTTGTGGTTGGATGCCAGGCAGTGATGCAACCAGTCATGATGCTCTCGATGGTGCAGCCTTATAACTTTGAGGGTCTGAGGACCCATGACAAAAAATGTCAGTCTCCTGAGGGGGAATGGGTGTTGTCGTGCCCTCTTCATGACTGTTTTAGTGTGTTTGGAACATGAGTTTGTTGGTGATGTGGACACCAAGGAACTTAGAGCTCTCGACCTGCTTCACTACAGCCCATTCAATGAGAATGGAGTTGTGCTCGGTCCTCCTTTTCCTGTAGTCCACGATCATCTCCTTTGTCTTGATCACATAGAGGGAGAGGGTGTTGTCCAGGCATCACACTGCCAGGTTCCTGACCTCCTCCCTATTGACTGTCTCATTGTTGTTGGTGTTCAAGCCTACCACTGTTGTGTCATCAGCAAACTTAATGATGCTGTTGGAGTCGTGCTTGGCCACGCAGTCGTGGGTGAATAGGGAGTACAGGAGGGGACTAAACACGCACCCTGAGGAGTCCCAGTGTTGAGGATCAGCGTGGCAGATGTGGTATGGGTAGGCAACAACACCTGTGGGCAGACCGTCAGGAAGTCTAGGATCAGGTTGCATTGGGAGGTGTCTAGTCTCTTAGCGATGAGCGTTGAGTGCACTATGGTGTTGAGAACGGAGCTGTAGTCAATGAACAGCATTCTCACATAGGTGTTCCTTTTGTCCAGTTGGGAAAGGGCAGTGTGGAGTGCAATAGAGATTGCGTCATGTGTGGATCTGTTGGGGCGGTAAGTGAATTGGAGTGGGTCTAGGGTTTCAGGGATGATGGTGTTGTGAGCCATGACCGGCCTTTAAAAGGACTTCATGGCTACAGACGTGAGTGCTATGGGTCGCCTAGTCATTTAGGCAGGTTACTTTGGTATTCTTTGGCACAGGGACTATGGTGGTCTGTTAGAAACATGTAGGTATTACAGACTCGGTTATGGAAGTGAAGACACTTGCCAGTTGGTCAGCGCATGCTCTGAGTACAGATCCTGGTAATCCATTTGGCCCTGCAGCCTTGTGAATGTTGATCTGTTTGGAGGGTCTTACTCACATCGGCTACGGAGAGCGTTATCACACAGTCGTCCGGAACAGCTGGTGCGCTCATGCATGCTTCAGTGTTAATTGCCTCGAAGCAACCATAGAAGTAATTTAGCTCGCTGGTAGGCTCCTGTCACTGGGCAGCTCGCGGCTGGGCTTTCCTTTGTAGTCTGTAATATTTTGCCAGCTTTACCACCCTCAAAGAGCGTCAGATCCAGTGTAGTAGGATTCACTCTTAGTCCTGTATTGACGCTTTACTTGTTTTTAATTTTTTAATTTTTTATTTATTTTTACCTTTATTTAACCAGGCAAGTCAGTTAAGAACTATTCTTATTTTCAATGACGGCCTGGGAACAGTGGGTTAACTGCCTGTTCAGGGGCAGAACGACAGATTTGTACCTTGTCAGCTCGGGGGTTTGAACTCACAACCTTCCAACCTTCCGGTTTCTAGCCCAACGCTCTAACCACTAGGCTACCCTGCCGCCCCCCATGGTTCATCAGAGGGCATAGCGGGATTTCTTATTAGCGTCCGGTCTACATCTGTGTGATGTGATCATTTAATTTATTCCAGGTCAAACTGAAAATTATTTATTGTATTTTAACAGCTACAATTCCAACCTAGACAGATATGTAAGAGTGTTTTTAAATTGGGAAGAATAAACATGAATTCCTATTTATATGGGTATTTCCAGTGGTGTAAAGTACTTAAGTAAAAATACTTAAAAACAACTTAAGTAGTACTTTCTGGGGTTTCTGTACTTAACTTTTTTTTACTTCACTACATTCCTTAAGAAAATATTGTACTTTTTTACTCCATACATTTTCCTTGACACCCAAAAGTACGTTACATTTTGAATGCTTAGCAGTAAAGGAAAAGTCAAATTCACATACTTATCAACCGAACATCCCTGGTCATCCCTAATGCCTCTGATCTGGTTGGAGTGTGCCTGTGGCTTTCCGTAAATAAATAAAAAACAAGAAAATGGTGCCATCTGGTTTGCTTACTATAAGGAATTTCAAATGACTCAAACTTTATCTTGATTCTAAAGTATTATTTTCAAGCAAATACCTTTAGACTTTTACCCAAGTAGAATTTTACTGGGTGACTTTTACTTGTGTCATTTTCTAAACTCAGCAAAAAAAGAAGCTTCCTCTCACTGTCAACTGCAATTATTTATTTTCAGCAAACTTAACATGTGTAAATATTTGTATGAACATAAGATTCAACAACTGACACAAACTGAACAAGTTCCACAGATGTGTGACTAATAGAAATGGAATAATGTGTCCCTGAACAAGGGGGGGGGGGGGGGTCAGTATCTGGTGTGGCCACCAGCTGCATTAAGTACTGCAGTGCATCTCCTCCTCGTGGACTGCACCATATTTGCCAGTTCTTGCTGTGAGATGTTACCCCACTCTTCCACCAAGGCACCTGCAAGTTTCCGGACATTTCTGGGCGGGAATGGCCCTAGCCCTCACCCTCCGATCCAACAGGTCCCAGACGTGCTCAATGGGCTTGAGATGCAGGCTCGTCGTGGCCATGGCAGAACACTGTCATTCCTGTCTTGCAGGAAATCACGCCCAGAATGAGCAGTTCACATGATTCAGTTCTGCTACAAATTACAGGCAGGGAAAGGAATTATATTTCTATATCTATAATCCACTCCAAGAAGACCAGGCACCACACGGTGTTGTCTGTATACACTATTGTACGGTTTGAACAACAGTTGAACCGTGCCAGCATAACGTCAACATGAGGATAGCTGAACATGCGTGCACATATCTTGCCTAATAGAAAGAAATATGGCATAACTCTCAACCTTTGCACAGTAACCAGGCGATACAAATTAGTCTAGGTATGGAAGCAGACAGTGGGTACCTTCAGCCATGTCTATCAGGCATGCTTAGGCAAATATTTTTTTATAGTACAACCAGCTTCAGTTGTAGAGATTTTACAAAAGTTAATTGTAGTGTTGTTTCTCCTCACTGCTAGTAAATGTATTTTGCTAGATATGCAATATGGAATCCTATCTTGCGTCATGCCTAGAATTTTGTGAGATTGTGATTATGACCTTGGGTGCATTTCAACCAATGTCAACCTTCATAAATGACGTTACATAGCTAGCTGGTAAAATTATTTACAGTTGCTGATGTTACCTGTTTGCTAACAAGTTACAAACTGAGAGGCGTGGCTAACTAGCTAGCCAACTCCAGTCATGTGCTAACTTTTGCTGGTAAACCTAGCTTTGGGTGGCTGGTTGTAACATTGTAGGTTGCAGTTTAGTAGCTAGCCATAGCTACAACTAAAAATAAGAGGTTTCACAATCGAGATACAAATCGGTGATCTTTTGTAAAACCACTATTTTTAGTCATAGATATGGCTACTGGTAGTTGTGTACCTAGCCAGCTAAATTAGCAAACAGAAAAATACATAGATTTCCCCCCACTGTATCACAGTATTATATAAGCCAGCAATACACCATATCGGTTTGAGTAGATAACTTGGTGGCTTGCAGGAAAAAATAACTAGCTAGGCAAATGCATGTCATCTGCCCTCTTGGTGCTGGTATCGGCTGTAACATCAGCTGAGCTTCTAACGTGAGATAAATCCAAATCTTTGTTTCGAATCTTCTTCGCTATATTCCGGTAGAAACATGTATGGTTGAATGTCACCATGTAGCTAACAGATGCTCCATCGTCAATATTTGTGTTGATGAGAGGAATCACTTGAAGCCATTGTGTTCGGTCAGATCTTTCCATTTTGCCCAAAGGATTGTTGTTCGTGTCTGCCTCCTTTTCAACAAAAAAAGCACAGCTTGGGGGTGGGACAGGTGCCAGGGCATGAAGCACTGCCCAACACAAGTTGTAGTTTTTCAAAGACAGGAAAACATGTGTATGCTTGAATACTTAGCAATGAATCCATCGATAGGAACAACAAAAGTCATCTAATGGCTCTATCAAACAATGAAAACCATATCTACACCCAACCTGTAATGTGATCAGTACAACATAGAGCCTTTGCGAAATGCCACAAAGCAGGACAACATTCATTTAATCAATACACCAGAAGTCATCATAGGGTGTATCATTCAGCGCTCAAAGCTTTGACCTCCCTTCCTCCTAGGTAATTGTGTGTGAAACATCTCACAGTCCTAGAAATGCCTCAGACATGATGAAAACAAGCTCAGATTCCCACAGGGTGAAATGCCCCTTTAATTCTCTGTACTGGCCAACGATTATAAAGGCAATTCTGATCCAACCATAAATTCATACATTGTGCCCCTGGCCTGAGAGGGTGGAAGTACAATATGTAGCTAGATGTAGAAGGCTAATGTTAACTAGCTAATGTTGCCCATGAAAGGAAGTTGGGCTAGCGAGCAAGCGTCCAAGCCAAGTAGCCTAGGACAACAAAAAATTAAATGTGTGTACTGTATGAGAGTCAGAAACCGTTTTAACAAAATGAAAGAGAGGAGGATGGAATTGGTGTTTCTCTACAAGTAGGGTGAGACAAAAAAAAATGTTTTTTACTCATACACACAATATTTAGTTCATGTTGATTGGACAACATTTTTTTGGTATCTTTTAGTTGTCACTGTATTAGACTAAGCATATGTAATTGGATTATGTTGAAAATGTTGAAGTTTAAATGGTGCTGGAATAGTGAAGGCAGCTCCTGTTGTCTTTGCTCTCCAGTTTTGTGATGAAACACAGGTGTGGTTGAACTCATTCAGCCACCGTCTTCTTATTTGCTCGGCCTTAGTTCACAGGCCTCGCAACCGCAATATATAGGCCTAACAGTCAGTGGTGTAAAGTAAGTAGTCAGTGTACTAAAGTCAAAAATAAGTCAAAATCCTTTAAAGTACTACTGAAGGCGTTTTGGGGGGGTATCTGTACTTTACTATTTACAGTGCATTCGGAAAGTATTCAGACCCCTTGACTTTCTCCACATTTTGTTAAGTTACAGCCTTATTCGAAAATGTATTAAATTGTTTTTCCCGCTCATCAACCTACCCCATTATAACAAAGAGAAAAGGGTTTTAGACATTTTTGCAAATGTATTCAAAATAAAAAAACATACCTTATTTACATAATTATTCAGACCCTTTGCTATGAGACTCGAAATTTAGCTCAGGTGCATCCTGTTTCCATTGATCATCCTTGAGATGTAGAACTTGGAGTCTACCTGTGGTAAATTCTATCGATTGGACATGATTTTGAAAGGCACACACCTGTCTATTTAAGGTCCCACAGTTGACAGTGCATGTTAGAGTAAAAACTAAGCCAAGAGGTAAAAGGAATTGTCTGTAGAGACAGGATTGTGTCGAAGCACAGATCTGGGGAATTGTCCCAAAACAATTCTGCATCTTTGAAGGTGCTCAAGAACACAGTGGCCTCCATCATTCTTAAAGGGAAGGAGTTTTGAACCACCAAGACTCTTCCTAGAACTGGCCGCCCAGCCAAATTGAGCAATCGGGAGAGAAGGGCATTGGTCAGAGAGGTGACCAAGAACACGATGGTCACTGACAGAGCTCATCCCTAGTGCCTCTGATCTGGCAGACTCACTGAACACAAATGCATCGTTTGTAAATGATGTCCGAGCGTTGGGAACGCACCTGTGGCTATCTGTACATTTTAAAAACAAGAAAAAGTGCCATCTGCTTTGCTTAATATAAGGAATTTGAAATTTATACTTTTGATACTTATGTATATTTTAGCAATTACATTAACTTTTATTTATTTATTAACTAGGCAAGTCAGTTAAGAACAAAATTCTTATTTACAATGTTGGCCTTTCACAACTTTCTATTTGGCATCTATCTATACCTTTACTCAAGTATGACAATTAGGTACTTTTCCCACCACGGATCAGATTATAGCAAACACAATTTGAACAACACTTAAATTGTAATATGCTGGGGGGGCTTGGATTGTGATTTTTACCCCCACACACCGCTACTGCTTATAGCTGACTAATACAGTATTCCATTCAAACCAATTTCATAATGGGATAGATGTAGGGCCCAGGACCGAGTTTGGGAAACCCTGGCCTAGAGCAGATACACTTCAAACACCGACAAGCCTCATTGCGCAAAATAGTATGCCGTATCATCTGGATATGTATGGAACAAAAGTTCAATATTCACCTTCTGTTATCATTTCTGTCAAGCCGTTTACGCTCACAGTTTGACGCATATATTCGATAAATCCAACGTATGCACCACATCGAACGAACTGCAGCTGCATCTGCAACGTAATGCTGCAAGGCAAACGCAGCGTTTCATTGGAAATTATTGTAATTCTGGTGTACCAAAATCCAAAATTACTGTCGGTGTGTTCGAAGTGTTTAACAAATCACCTACGCTACCTGTGGCTATCGTGGGTTCTAAAAAGGCTTTCTCTCACTTGAAATAAGTTTAGTCTACTAGTTAACTGAACCTTTTGGTAGATTTACGTACGTTAATGTGCATTTAGTTAACTGCAACAGTAAAACAAAATATTGTATTTGTGTACAAAGATTAGTTTATAGTCTGATATTTCTATAATATGCGGCTACGTCCTGAAACGAGTTTGCGACTGTTGTCTTGACACGTGCTGTCTCTTCGGACTTGGGAGTTCGACAGTGCTGAGCAAGTGGCAACCATAGAATTACTAATTTAATATAGGATCTCTAGGGTAGCAAACTCAGTTTGGAAATAATTATCATCGTATTTTGGTCTCCAAGAACTCACCTTGTAAATTCTGCAATTGAGGTTAAATGCGCACACAGTGCAGTTAGTGTCCTTGTCGGTTGTGTCCAAGTCACTGAGAGACAAAATAATATGGGACCTCAAACAACGAAGAAGGATGAGCAGATAACGCATACACTCCACTAAACTACGAATAACTCCCCTTTCGCCGGATTTCGACTGGTGCCAACTTCCGCATTTGTCACGTGGTTTTCAATCCAATTCAGGAGATAGTAGTAGCTATGATATACAGTAAATTACAGCGTTTGCCTATGTTGTTTATGTATGTATACGACCATACGTTTAATTCACACAAATAAAGTCTACACTAAGAACTATCAAAGGTGCATCGGTCGATAAAGTCTTTCCAACCACCTACATTAATTGTATTATGTCGCCCCTTTGTGGCCGCTTCTTGAAGCTGACGTGAGGATGAGATTCAGCAATTTGGAGGACAGTGGAAATTGATAAAAACCAACGCGTCTCTAATCTCATCAGGGTTTTATATAGTGATGGGTGGTTCGCGAATATGTAAACACAGCCTGCAGCTGCATTTACCTGACAATCTGTCAATTGTCAAATAAAAATAATCTCGCTCGTTTGTCCGTAATAATCTCATCATGTAGGCTATCTGTGCGCCCTAGCCAACAGCGCTATCTGTGTACCCTTTATCTGCGAGTTGTTGGCTCGAGCGCACATGCCAATACCAGAGTGGGCACAATTGCTATATAGCACAACATTTTCAAGGAAACCATTAGTAGCGTTGAAAATATGATGGAAACACATTTCACTTGTATTTTTTATTCGGTACAAATTGTTTTATTTTTAACCATCACTCCTGTGTTCCAATGGCACGTTGTGTTAGCTAATCCAAGTTTATAATTTTAAAAGCCTAATTGATCATTAGAAAACCCTTTTGCAATTATGTTAGCACAGCTGAAAACTGTTGTTCTGATTAAAGAATCAATAAAACTGGCCTTCTTTAGTCGAGTTGAGTATCTGGAGCATCAGCATTTGTGGGTTTGATTACAGACTCAAAATTGTCAGAAACAAATCACTTGCATGTTGAAAGCATGCATGCTGACACGGTAGCCAGGTGTACGGTGTTTCCTCCGACACATTGGTGTGGCTGGCTTCCATGTTAAGTGGCATTGTGTCAAGAAGCGATGCAGCTTGGTTGTGTTTCGGAGGATGCGTGGCTCTCGACCTTTGCCTCTCCTGAGTCCGTACGGGAGTTGCAGCGATGATACAAGACTGTAACTACCAATTGGATACCATGAAATGGGGGGTAAAATTAGAACATTTTAAACTTAAAATAAATTGATATTTGTCAAAGTAGCCACCCTTTGCCTTGATGGCATGGCATTCTCTCAACCAGCTTCACCTGGAATGTTTTTCCAACAGTCTTGAATGAGTTCCCACATATGCTGAGCACTTGTTGGCTGCTTTTCCTTCACTCTGCGGTCCAACTCATCCCAAACCATCTCAATTGGATTGAGGTCGGGTGATTGTGGAGGCCAGGTCATCTGATTCAGCACTCCATCACTCTCCTTCTTGATCAAATAGCCTTTACACAGCCTGGAGGTGTGTTGAGTCATTGAACTGTTGAAAATCAAATTATAGTCCCACTTAGCGCAAACCAGATGAGAGGGCGTATCGCTGCAGAATGCTGTGGTAGCCATGCTGGTCAAGTGTGCCTTGAATTTGAAATAAATCACAGACTGTGTCACTAGTAAAGCACCCAACACCATCACATATCCTCCTCAATGCATCATGGTGGGAACCACACATGCAGAGATCATTTGTTTATCTAATTGGCAGGGTAACCTAGTGGTTAGAGCACTAGACTTGCAACCAAAGGTTGCATATCCTCCTCAAACCAAAGGTTGCAAGTTCAAACCCCTGAGCTGACAAGGTACAAATCTGTTGCTCTGCTCCTGAACAGGCAGTTAACCCACTGTTCCTAGGCCATCATTGAAAATAAGATTTTTTTTCTTAACTGACTTGCCTAGTTAAAGGTAAAAAACTAAAATCTGCGTCTCACAAAGACACGGCAGTTGGAACCAAAAATCTTAAATTTGGACACATCAGACCAAAGGACAGAGATGACCACCAGTCTAATGTCCATTGCTCATGTTTCTTGGCCCAAGCATGTCTCTTCTTCTTAGTGGTGTCCTTTAATAGTTATTTGTAGCAATTCGAACATGGCCTGATCTATGCAGTCTCCTCTGAACAGTTGATGTTGAGATGTGTCTGTTACTTGAATTCTGTGAAGTATTTATTTGGGCTGCAATTTCTGAGGCTGGTAACTCTAATGAACTTATCCTCTGCAGCCGAGGTAACTCTGGGTCTTTCTTTCCTGTGACGGTCCTCATGAGAGCCAGTTTCATCATAGCACTTGATGGTTTTTGCGACTGCACTTGAAGAAACTTTCAAAGTTCTTGAAATTTTCCGTATTGACTGACCTTCATGTCTTAAAGAAATTATGGACTGTCGTTTCGCTTTGCTTATTTGAGCTGTTCTTACCATAATATGGACTTGGTCATTTATCAAATAGGGCTTTCTTCTGTATACCACCCATTCCTTGTCACAACAAAACTGAATGGAACAAATGCATTTAGAAGAAAATAAATTCCACAAATTAACTTTTAACAATGGCACACCTCTTAATTGAAATGCATTCCAGGTGACTACCTCATGAAGCTGGTTGAGATATTGCCAAGAGTGTTTAAAACTGCCAGGCGAGGTAAGCTTGTAAGCAGTTAGAAAATAAGTAAATATAGACTCATTTTGAACTAGAAACAAACAATTCTCTAGCATAATTGCATTAGTGTTTAATGTGCTTTGGTAAAAGAAAATTAAGCTTATGACGCACAAAAATGGCCTCTAGGACCCACATTTTTTTCCCTTGACATTTTATGTCTCAGTAAACACGTGAGTTCGTGAACCACGAGGATGTTCACACAACTTGTAAGTTATTTGAAGTAAGAAATAATATAATTTGGCCTTCTAGGTCTTAGATGTAAATTGGCTTATTATGAAGTAGGCTACATTTCAACGTTTCGCTGTGTTAGCGGTCATTTGAAGCCTGGTCTACGACTACACCTTTTTGTCAGGGAACCATGTAGGCATATTAACGTTAGCTCAATATTTTATTCTAATCTAGTTTGCTGTTGTATCCTGATGATTTCTTGCATTAGTTTTAGCTTCTTAAAATGATACGAATTGAATATTCATTGTGATCTTGTAGAATAAGTAGCCTACAATTATCACAAGTCTGGATAAATATCAGTTTTATTGTTAAAAGCAAATAGACAGGACAAAATTGCAGGTAGGCCTAATGGTAAAATGTAATGCTAGTGTCTAGGGCCTCAATAGTTTTTTACAATGTAATGCTAAGGCACCAGCACTCAAAGATTAGCTTATAAAATTGTATGTAATGATACTATGTAATACCATTTATGTGTAGTGCATCTTATAGCCTTTCTCAGTTTTGACACAAAGATACCAATTGATATTATATTCTGCTTTCTGCAGCTATGATGACACTTTTAACAGGCATGAATGAGGTTGACTGAGTTTCCTCTTCGTAGCTTGTAGTGTTTCACTGTTTTGCTCTCATCCAGCATTTCCCCTGCAAACAGAAGTCATCAAACCAATGTTTTAGAAGCTGTTTTTTATTATTAAAGAAAGACCATTTCCATTCATATCTTAGTATACAATACTTTTACAGCTAAGTGTTTAACTGCGAATTACCTAGCCTGTGTAAGATTCTCATGACCTTGTTCTACATCGGTCAACAACAACAAACAACAATCCATATGAAATAAACAACTGGCATACTGCTTTAACTCATAAGGATGCGTCATGTGGATAGATAGCCTACCGTTGTAAACAAGCTTCATTGTGCTGCATTTCTTTCCTGCCTGTTGACATGCATTTTCCAACAGAACTGCTATTCTCTCCAGAGGGAACATGTCTATGTCCATGGTCTTTCCCGCACACCTCACAAGGACATTGAACTTGTCCACATCCTCAATGTTGTCATTGGCCTTAATAAAAAGAGCACACAGATATTTAATGATCAAGAGAAACAAGTCGGAATATATCATTTTAAAAAGTTTATATTGTGGTGGTAATATAAAAACAATAAACTCTTAACTAGTTCCCCTAAATGTTTACCCAACCAGCTGCTTTGATTAGGGGGGAAACCCCACACTCGTAAACATAATTTCCTTGAGTTGGTCTTTGTTTCAGTCAAATACAGAGTTAAGCCTACTTACACATAAGGCACTTTGTGATTCCCCCAGGAAATTCCCTGTGTTAGTCTTATCACCTTGTTGCTCTGGTGACCTGGGTGGACAGAAACCGATGTTCACTTTTCAAAGCAATAGTAAAAGAGATAAGACTTAAACCAGGGTTTTTACACACACACACACACACGTTATGTAAAATTAATTTCCATTCAGTATCCTATTTTCCCTCACCCCTAAACCGAACACTTACCCCAACATTAACCCCTAACATCAACCTGTAACCCTAATTCTAACCCTTAACATAAACCCCTAAACTTATAATAGCCCTTGTCCTCATTGGGAAATGACGACTTTGGGGAATTTTTGGTCCCCACAAGGATAGACCCCCCCCCACCACACACACACACATTCACACAGAGGTAAACACATTTTAGACAGTCTCCCTTCCCTGTCTGAGCTCTCTAATTGAGGGCCAACATGGCTCTTCCCTGACGGCTGGGAATCCCCTGTGTTATTACCTTGTTGCTCTGGTGACCTGGGTGGGGATAGGGGAAGTGTACTTATAGGGAAAGTGAAAGATTGACAGGAGTGTTTACACTTTGGAGTTTAGGCCAGGTTACCGTAAAGCACTTTGTGATATCTGCTAATGTAAAAAGGGTTTGTAAATTAATTTGATTGACTTGACCAAGGAGAGAAAGATTCTAGGTTCTAGGCTCACCTGTCTGTGTCCTGATAGGTCTCTGTCTGAGTGACAACTGTGATTTCCCCTGAAGACTGGGGCAAAACAGACTAAGTTAGTTCACTCTAATAAGTGAGAAGTAATCATACAGGATTTCCCATTCCCCTTATATTTCCTGATCATGTATCTCTTTTGAAAAACAACAAATAATGCATTTAAATGTAAGTCGAGCATTTTATGGTTTGGGGAATGCATACGTTCATGCTTGCGGCACCTTGAAATTATGAAATTGTGGATGTTCTCTCAGAATTTTGCTAAATAGATTTCAGATTACAGACTAGTTGCCAATAGAAAGGATCTTAGTGAATAAATAACATAGTATGAATAGTCAAATGTAGGTTACTTACCTCTGGGTATAAATAACTGTAGATTCCGCCCATTTTGTAAATGTAATAATCTGTCTGATATAGCTTATTCTTCTACTTAGTCTTCGTCGAAGTTGAATGGTGGTATGCTGCCTCTACCCATTTATATGGCCGAGTGAGCCCTTTATCTCAGTTCAGAAAAGTACAGAACTTTCACTTTCTATTGGGAAAGCCTGGTCTCATAGACTGGACGCAACATATTAAATGTAAATCCCGAACAGTAGTATGATATGTAACGTTTTGGTTTGGGTACATAAGACCGATGGTTACTTCAGGCAAAAATGAAAGTATTTTGGTCGGGTGTATAACGCGAATGTCTAGCAACCCAAAGGTTGCGAGTTCAAATCTCATCAAGGACAACTTCAGCTAATTAGCAACTTTACAACTACTTACTATTTTTTTTGCTACTGCTTAGCATGTTAGCTAACCCTTCCCCTAAACTTAACCCTAACCCATAGCCTAGTTAACGTTGGCCACCTTGCTAGAATTCATAAAATATCATACGTTTTGCTAATTCGAAACACATTCTATGTTTTGCAAACTCAAAATATAAAATGAATAGTAATTTGTAACCTGTCATACGAAATGAGTGATAGACACCGACAAATGAATACATACCATACGAAACATAACATATCATAATAAATGGTGTGCCTCGGATTTACGTTCAGAATAATACGAAATGCTCTGGGACCAGGTTGATTTGGAGATTCCCCTGATATTACCTGTGATGTCTAAAGACATAAATGAAGACGTCATGAGGCATTTAGAGACCGGTCTTACGACCTGTCTTAGAAAATGAAGACGTCTTTAAGACAGTCCATAGAAATACCAATGTCTTGAGACATCCGACTTAAGGTGTTTCTAGACATTTTAGAATTAGTTGTTTTCATGTTTTATTAGTTATAAATACTAATCACTCACTTAATAACACTTATGCACAGCCATAGCACAAATTGTACAAATCAAAGTAATCAAGATGATTTATTGACCAAGATATACATTTCATATGCTACAAAATAACTTTGGTTAAAAGGCGGTACAGTGCTCCAAATAAGGCCTATCTTCAAGGCTTTACAGCCAGATAATCATCTCTTGTTTAGGGATCTCAGAGCTGTTCTTCCTTAATCTACAGGAAAATAAACTGTTGTTAGTTATCATATCATAAATACCACCTCTACCCTGCTATTTTTATTGTACCTTTAATTATGAATAGCTCAACTGATGAGGAAAGCCCTACCATTCATGATGGCTTAATGTTTGACACCAGGTAGGACCCCAGCTTTATTCCAGTCTGAAAATAGGAATAATCAGTTAAGTACTCTGTGTCTGTCTGTTCTCATGGGAAGAAATGAACATTGCATGTGTCATGTGCCTTTTTTTGCAATGCAGTGTATTTGTATTTGCTGGGTGACAGCTGGCCATGATTGAGTTGAGTTTCTGACATGTTTTCCATCCTTGTATCCTGATAAAAGAGAAATAGGCCCTGTTCATTACACAAAAACGATCAAAGCACGTGAAAAAAAGCAGACACAAACCTCCAGTCATAACATACCTCACCAGCCTATCATGCACAGAGATCAGCACTCAGATAAGTCCAGTCTACTCACACTGCAACATGTGAGGTTGGCATACCTGACCAATAAGATAAAACAAAAAAATAATAAACGCACCAGCCATTTATCTTTACTTTATTTTAGGGATATATTTGATGTAACATTTGGATGCAGGCTTCTACACTAACTTTTTCCGCTGGTGGCACTGGTGCTAATCAACTTTTTCAGTTGGTGGCACCAGCACATGATTTGGTTCAACAATTTTTTTTTATACAGAAATGTATAATGACCTGGCCTGTGTCCCATAATGTGCCTGTATTCCATACAGAACCAGGCTAATAATGATAAGCCATCTTTTAAATTAGCATGCCCATGTGTTTTTACATTGATTTGGATAGCAAAGAAAATAGACGTAAAATAAAGTGCAGATTTCAAACTGCCATCTAGAGGGCAGAATTTGAAAAAAAAACATACTTGATAACTGCAAAAAAAAGATTCTAAGGGGGGAGAAGCACTGTGATTTCCCCCAGTTTTCAGGTTTCCCCTCTCAAACTCACTTAATTTTTCTTTTTTTGAAAAACAACTAAATTAGATATTCCAAGATGGCGTTTTCTAAACAAACGGCCACTGGATTAATGCAAATAGTCATGATTCTGCCAGGTAGGCTATAGGCTACTTTCTAGGGATCTTTTAATTGCCTTTCCAAGTACCCAAAAAACATTAAGGCCATCATTAACATCGGGAACAGCTACACAAAGTGTAGAAGTACAGGCCCTACACACACCACACACAGCAGGGCTCAATATTCAGGTACATTTTCCAGTGGCACACCAGACCAGTGCCAACTGAAAGCTACTGGCCCGAATGGAGAAAAAAATACTGGCATGGATCAAGATGTGACAGGAAAGCGACTATTGCGTGCATCATTTCAATAGCAGGGGATTTTATCTTTCATTTGCGGGCTGAGAAAGTAGCCTATTCAGGGTTCATACAGACATTAGGAAATCAAATTCATGGACTTTCAAGGACTTTTTCAAACACTTAATTGTAATTTTCTAGGACCTACATGTAATATTTAATTGTTGTAATAGCCTATAGAAAAAAAACTCCCCCTATAATGTATAATGTATGTACTTCGCCAGACTGCCAAGACCCTTGCCCTCATCCAGGTCAAGGTGGCGAGACACTTTAGTGATGACACCATAGGCCTTGTTGATCTTTGCACCAGACAGGATGCCCTTCCCAGCATACTTGGGGTCCAACATGTACCCTGCAGTGTCTATGGGCTTCAGGCAAAAGTCGTCACGCTTTTTTGATGTATTTCATAACTGCAGTTTCCTCTGCTTGGAGCAACATTGAAGTGGGCAGGGCAGTACGGATTTCTTCTCCTACATATGCAAGCAGAGTCTGAAGATCAGTCAGGATGACATTGGATGGGGCTGTCCATATCGGCAGACTGTGATATGGCCATTTCTTGAAGAGAACATGATGACAACACCACCCATACAGGTGTTACTAGGTAGCTTCAATGTGGTGCTCTTATTTTTCTCACTTTGCTTGGTGAGGTAGATTGCTGCTATAACTTGATGACCCATACCTACAGTAACCATTTCCTTGGCTTTCTTGTAGAGTGTATCCATTGTTTTCATTGTTTTAAACCTGGTATCGGTATTGAAGTCAAAATTCTGGTATGACAACACTACTACTGGTAGTGGCTTACCCATGGGCTTTTCTACTCCTGGTTGGCTACAATACAGCTGCCTGATGAACGTTAGATTTTTATAACTAACCTTATCTGTGGAGAGGAGCTGTAGCTAGCTATGGTTGTTTTTTCCGAATAGAAGTATAACACGTTTTTCTTTTTATTATCCGTGAACCCGAAAAATGTATTTGTAGCTGCCAGCATGCACATCTCTTTCACTCAAACAGTGAAGTGCTGCGTTCTCTAAACAACTACTGCCTAGTTCTTCTGTCTGTAGAGAAACGAGCAGGGTATTGGTTGAGCCTGCTGCAGGGATTGTATTAGAACAAGCTGCTCTCATTTCCCCAGATAGACGCTCACTCACTTACTGACTCGTCTCAGGGCACAAGCACATTCCAGGTCAGCCCAAGTCCATTCCAGGTCAGCCCAAGCCCAAATTTCAAGAAACACACAGTACATCGAGCTCTTTCCTAAGTGTCAGTTGCCCGGCTAGCTCAGTCGGTAGAGCATGAGACTCTTAATCTCAGGGTCGTGGGTTCGAGCCCCACGTTGGACGCACATTGATTTTGCATCTCTAAACCTCACTGTGCTCATAGATGTAAAGACAAGATTGTACTACTCGTCTGTATTCACAATTTTTTTAAATACATTTTAATATTTTATTTTTTATAGTTGGTTAAATTTTACTCAATTATTTTAGTAGTTTTTGAAGTTGGAGAAATACTACTAATAAAACATAAATACTACAAAAATATTTGTGTTAGTATTTTTAATCGTGTTATAATATTTACTTTAAGAAATTCACCTTATTAGAGATTGATTATACACAGAAAAAATAGAATAGGGATTAAATTCCATCGTTTAAGGATTTCCCATTTACTTCCAAGGAGGCTGTGAAATCACTTCCTATTCAAAAGTAAGCGCCCAACGTGGGGCTCGAACCCACGACCCTGAGATTAAGAGTCTCATGCTCTACCGACTGAGCTAGCCGGGCTGTTTGTGGAGGACTAGCCCCTCCCTTTGTATACCTTCAACCTTATACCCCTTCCTAATTGTAGCACTCACAAGTGTTCAGTATTTTATTTATTTAACTTTAAACAAAACATTAAACTAATTTTCTCATTTTAGTTGGTTTAATTGTACTCCGTTATTTTAGATGTTTTGAAGTTAGAGGCTACTAACTTGAAACTAATCAAATATTGTAAATGTTATAGTATTTGTAACTGAGTCCCACAGTGGACACCTCTTAATACCCATAATACCTAGCGGTCAAACACGGAAATGGCTCCAATGGTTTTTCAACCATTCATTTGATCCATTGTGGATTTTAAAAACACTGCAAATAAGGGCTGTGTTTTGCGTAGGCTTACCCTATCGTGTCGTTTTGATAACCATGTAAATCTCTCTCGGACAAGGTGACTTATCAATATAATCGGTTTGGTGTTGCACATCAACAGATGGAGAAAACCAACACCTGTCAGGCCATTCATTTCGACAATAATCTTCATTTTAATTTGACTTTACAAACAAGAGGGCTTAATTTGAGTCTATTTCTTCGGAGCCTAGACCTATATAAAATAACATTGCCTACCTCAGCCAGTTATGAGGCTTAACCTCCTAATAGAAGTAGTATTTTTTTTTAAATTAGGCCTTACATTTGCAACTGGTGAAAAATGTAGCATCCTACATGCTGTCTGTGTCAGCAGTCCAATCCCTGTACCTTTTGCAGAATATCAATATCTGTCCCTGATGTTTTTCCTGGAGAGAAGTGGCTTCTTTGCTGCCCTTCTTGACACCAGGCCATACTCCAAAGGTCTTCGACTCACTGTGCGTGCAGATGCACTCACACCTGCCTGCTGCCATTCCTGACCAAGCTCTGTACTGGTGATGCCCCTATTCTGCAGCTGAATCAACTTTAGGAGACTCTAGACGCTTCCCAGAGCCTCTAATGAGTGTCTGGATTCCGGATGAAGGTATTTTGGACCATTCCTCCAAACAAAACATCTCCAGTTTGACAAATACAATTTGATATAAAAACACCTAATATTCAAAAGTGAGCGCCCAACGTGGGGCTCGAACCCACGACCCTGAGATTAAGAGTCTCATGCTCTACCGACTGAGCTAGCCGGGCTGTGTGATCATAATTTAGCCCCTCCCTTTGTAAACCTGTAATCCCCCACCAGAGCTATTAAAGACAGGATGAGATAGGAATAACATTGGCAATGAATGGAGGAACTTGTAACCCGTCAGACTGTTGACCAATCAGATTCACGTTGTAATGCTGCGTCACGCAGTTGCTAAAATAATCGTCACGCAATCCCTTCTCATATGGTATGAGTCGATAAAAAAAGAAGTGCTGCTCATCGATAACTGGCGTCCAATTTGTCTTCTTAATAATGACTATAAGATATTAGCCTCACTACTTGCAAAAATAATTAAAGAAGTCCTGGATGCAATCATTGATGAAACACAGTCTGGCTTCATGAGGAACAGACATATTTCTAACAATGTCAGACTAGTATTAGACGTACTTGACTACTCAGACCTTTACTACTTTAAATAATACTTTTAAGATCAATTGGATAAAACAATTCCTAAGAAGACCCACTTCTATCTGGAATTTTATTCCTCATCATGTCTTCTCTACTTTTGGTGGCCTTAACTTCATGTTGTTTTGCAATTATAATATTGACATACAATAGAAATAAGCGGAATCATTTTTATGTAATTAATTTCATTATTCTTTTGGCCAAATTTCATATACACAAATGTAAATTTACAAACAGAAAACCACATTTTCGTACCCTACAAAAAGAAATTGAACTGTATTTTAAGACGGTTAAATGCTCTACTAACAAAAAAAGCTGTTAGAATTGTAAGTATATGCATGTCCCTTAAGGTTCTTGTGTAATTGTAATGTGATATTGTACCCCCTAGCTCGATTGTCTATTATTTGTAATATATGTATGCTTGTGTTTCCTCATGTGCTTTATGTATTGATTTGATATTTAAAAAAAATATATATATATATATATATTTTTTTTTATAATTATATATTTTTTTAAAGAGTCGATAAACCTGCCTATTTTCCTCGAAAGTAGTAATGTTACGATATCAAAGCTATACGATATTACAAAGAACACGTTCATTATCTCACATCTAGGAAAATATTTGTAATGTTGTACTTCTTGTTGACGAAATTCATGCTAGTGTAACAGGGTTATATTGGTGATTCCCCTTGCCACTTTATTGTTAAGCCAATGGGTTTTTGGTTTGAGTTTGTCTTGCCTTCACCTACTCAACAGGGCATCTTATTGGCTGGTTTGCGTTGCTTGCTTACGAGGGGGGATGTTCCAGTTAGAATCGACCCAGTGAACAAGCACCAAACCAGAGGTAAGTTGTTGGTTGCAAAGCACTGTACATCAGAAGTGATTTTTATACTCTCAAGTGATGATTTAAATGTACAATTTGTATCAAATTGTTTGTAAATATTATTCGAACATCACATATAAGATGCAGCGGTTTTTGGAGAATATTTGTTGTGCATTTTGTTGTAAAGAATTCCTTGACCGTTCTTCTGGATCGGATCATCCTTCGCTGGATTTCCATCTCAGAACTTCCGCCGTGGTTGCTGTTGAAGAATCAGATAAGACGTTGCTGGTGCAGTTCATATGGCGATATCGCATTTCGCCACAAGATGGGGCCACAAGAACGTTTTATTATCGCAATTGATGATTTCTCTGGCTGAGGCTCTTCACAGATAAAGGATAACTTTTGTGTTACTTGTTTATTTGCAATTCTGATGTATATCTTGTCACGAACCGGCTCAAAGCCCGTAACAAAGGGAGACAACGTGGAGATAAGGAGTAACAAAATATATATTTATTAACCAAAGCAACTAAGGAAAATATACAATGGTGTGTGTAATCAGTAATCAGTAGTGTAAGTGAGTGTTTTGCATGCATGAATGTGATAATGCAGGGTGTTGAAAGGTGCCAATGCAAACAAACAAAAGGCCACCAAGAACCACCACATAATCTACAATGGTGTCTGCATGGAGAGAGTCTCCTCCATGAATGTAGAAGAGGTCTATTTATCCTGGGACACACCTGGCCCAGGTGTTTCCCATGGAGCTGACGACCCTCCCCAACTCCGCCCACCGGCATCCTAATAAGGAAACAAGAACAAAGACAGAATACGGCAGACAGAGTGGGAGGGTCGTCACAATCTGATATAAGTAGGGTGAGTTTTACCAGTGTAATAGATATAGGTTAGATTTTGACATGAGGTTAAAAACAAATATATATATATATATATATATGTTTTGCTATATACATTTTTATTAGGGTGTTGATTTCCCATTGTTAAAATGGAAGGTGCTGGGAGAGTTAGGGGTTTCCTGTCATTCCTGTCTGTGATGGACCAAGCAGTTGAGGTTATGGGCAGGCTTATGGGAAGGGCCCGCGATGTTGTTAAAGTTGGCATACGCAGCAATCCCTCCATTGATTTATCTAAAGGCCCGAGTCCCATCTTTGACATACTGAAACAACATTTTAGTGGCACTGTTTTTTCAAGCATGCCCCTTGCTGACTTTTATGCCACATTACCTCTGACTGATGAACAACCATTTGAATATAGGCCCATCTCGTGAGCTCACAGTCATGTTTATCAGACATTGCCCTAATGCTGAACTGTCGCTTATCTTTAAGTGCAAGCCATTACAGCAGTGGACCGCTGCAGATGTTCATGAGAGGCTGGATGAATACAGGAGGGAGCGGAGGTACTCTCACTTATCTAAGTTGACCCCAGCCATCGCAACAATGAAGCAGGAAGTTGGTGCTGTCATGCCGATCACCATGCCTGCTGTGAGAACCCACATGGAAGTACCCAATACGTTGCCTTACCCAGCCCAGACTATTCAGGGCTCAGCTGAGCCGATGGAACGTATCCTTGTAGTGCTGGAGCAGAGGCCACAACAGTCTGACCATAAGTTCCAAAAAGGGAATAGGAGCAAAGTGAAGTCTAATGGGCCATGTAACGTGTGCGGGGATGCTGGACATGATACTTACTTTCACTGCAGGGCCAATCACCTCTGCTTTCTTTGTCATGTAGCTGGCCACGCACGCTCTCAGTGCCCCAAGGCCGCAGCTCTGAGCACAGCTGGTGGAGTCCCTACAGTAATCACTGCTCAGCTTCCGGGAAAACTAGTAGGCCTGCATGTAGAAGGGGAGAGTGTTGGGCCTTTTGTAGAGTCCCCATCAGTGAGAGCTGTTGATTTGGAGTCTGTATATAAAAGTGTTTGTGACGAAATGGAGACTGAGAAGAGTATCATAATGCAGAACACACAGAGACTTTCCCCGTATGATGATTTATTCTATGCTAAGGTGTTAATAGGAGGGGAAGTAGAAGTGAGAGCTATGCTTGACAGTGGATCCATGGCTTGTACCTTGAGCTCTAGGGTCTTACCTGAACTGTTGTATGCAGGAGTGTTGAAAAGTCCATCATTGAGTCCTACAGTAGTAGTCTTGGTTGGTTGTGGTGGGTTGAAGACGAGGCCTTTGGGAGTATGTGAGCTGGAGATGGAGGTGTACGGATGTAGAGTTGCTGTGCCTACACTGGTGGTTGAAGGCCAGAGTGATGACCTCATCTTGGGCAGCAATCTCCTAAAGCACTTGATTCGCCACCTGAAGACGGATGGAGATCTCTGGAAGAGGGTTTATACTCCTGTGTGTGACGGGGGTGAGGAGAGCAAGCTAATCGATATGATGGCTAATGTGGAGAGATGGAGAGACAGTGAAGTACCTGACAAAGTTGGAACTGTGAGACTAAAAGGGTCTGTGACTCTAGAGCCTATGCAGGAGCACGTCTGGGGCAGACTACGAAACACTCAACCTATCAGCTGGCAGTGCTGTTGTCATTGAGCCCAGCAGTTCAAGGTCAACACCAATGTCAATACTGGTAAGGAGGACAGTAGCTCTATTGCGGGGGGATGGATGGCTCCCTGTTAGAGTGATAAACCCTTCTCAGAAGACAGTGACATTGAGACGAAACGCCACTCTAGCCGATGTCTTTCCTTGCATGGCTCTAGAGGACTTTGACTGTTCGTGTGTGAATGATGATTCATCAGCAGCTTTACAGCAGCAAGTGCAGAGAACGGCTGATATACTCACGGACTGCCAAGATGACTTGACACTGACTGACGGTTCCAGCCAACTTCACGATACTGACGGACCTGACAGTTCAAGCGATCCTGAGGTCTTACGTGACTTAGGTTTGACTGATATTGATGTCTCCTCCTGTCAAGCGTCTCCTGCTAGTAAGAAGAAACTCATCCAGCTCATAGCTGAGTACCAGTCTATTTTTTTCCAGGCACAAGTTGGATTGTGGAAAAGCTTCCGGATGTCTTCACCACATTCAACTGAGTGATGAGAAACCCTTTCGGATGCCCTACCGACGCCTTTCACCAAATAATTATGAGAAGCTCAAACAAGCATTGAATGAGATGGAAGAACGTGATATCATAAGGAAGTCTAGTAGTGAGTTCACCTCTCCCCTTGTCCTTGTATGGAAGAAGTCTGGAGACCTGAGACTCTGTACTGATTTTTGTTTGCTCAATGCTCCCACCATCAAAGACGCCCACCCACTCCCTCACCAGGCTGACGCGCTGGCTGCGTTAGGTGGAAATGCCTTTTTCTCGACAATGGACCTTACCTCTGGCTACTACAATGTGGAAGTGCATGAGGATGACCGGAGATTCACAGCCTTTACGTCGCCATTTGGATTGCATGAATACAATCGAATGCCACAGGGGTTGTGTAATAGTCCTGCAACCTTTATGAGGATGATGCTAAACATCTTTGGGGATCAGAACTTTCTTAGCCTGCTGTGTTACCTTGACGATGTCTTGGTCTATGCACCCACTGAAGATCTGGCTATACAGCGCCTGGAAATGGTTTTTGAGCGTCTCAAGGCTCACAACCTGAAGTTGTCGCCAAAAAAGTGTAACTTTCTGCAGAGGTCTGTGAAGTTTCTGGGGCATATCATTAGTGCGGATGGTGTCGCTACAGACCCTGAGAAGGTGAGGGCCATTACAGGAGTAACAGAAGCTGATCCGATGAAAGATGGCACTGACATCTTTCGGATGACAACAAGGATTCCATCTCAGAAGATATTGAGTTCATTCATTGGGATGGTGGTGTATTATCAACAGTTCATTGAAGGTTGCTCGACCATCGCAAAGCCTCTCTTTGGATTGACTACTGGACACAAGGCTCCACGCTGGAAAAATAAGCGAAGCTCACCTGTCAGGAAGTTGACGGCTGCCGACTGGACAACAGAATGCAGACAGGCCTTATTCCAGCTAAAGCAAGCCTTACTGGACCAGTTTTTGTTGGCCCACCCCAACTTCGAAAAACCCTTTCTACTCTCGGTGGATGCATCCAGCAATGGCTTAGGTGCTGTGCTATCTCAGGTGCAGGAACCGGGAGCTACAGCGAGACCTATAGCCTTCGCGAGCAAGTCCCTCAGTTATGCACAGTCGAGGTATCCTGCGCACAGGCTCGAGTTCTTTGCCATGAAATGGGCTATCTGTGACAAGTTCCACCACTGGCTACGGGGACAGCAGTTCACGGTATGGACGGATAATAATCCCTTGACATACATTCTGACCAAAGCAAAGCTTGATGCTTGTGAACAGAGATGGGTCGCCAAGCTGGCACCATACGAGTTTGACATCAAGTACATCCCTGGAAAAATAAATGTTGTTGCAGATGCTTTGAGCAGAGAGCCCTTCGTACGACCTAGTGCACTCCATCGCCTGACAAAGGTCCCGTACGAGACCTTACTAGCTAAAGCGGACGCTGTGCGCACAGACAGAGTGCAAGATGTGTTTCGCTGGTCCAGCCACCCCTTTGACAAATCCTCTGACTCCAACGAAGTGGTCATTAGCTGTCAGGCTACTGTTGACCCCCCAAATTGCATGACGTGCAATTTTGTGCCGTTCCTAACAGAATAAAGCTACATGACTGGTGCTACATATTGGAGTTCCGTGTTGATGACTGATTGTACACAACGCAAGAAGAGTACTGTTACACTAATTTTGTGTTTTTGTGCAAGCGCCCAATTTACTCCCATTCACTCCTTGAAGGAGAATGCTCCTTGTCCCAAAATCACCCAGAATGCACGGCACGGCCCATTGACGACGTGTGTGCAGCGTACATAATGGCCTTAATTCGATTCCAATGGAGTTTCCCATCTCCTCAAAAGTATCTCTGCCCCTACTACCGATCACCAAACCATTGTTGCACTAATCTCAGTGTTCAGTATTTGATTTGATTTATTTAATTTTGAATAAAACATCAAATTAAAATAGTTTTGTTGGTTTCATTTAAATAATTTGGACGTTTTGAAGTTAGAGAAACTCTACTAATAAAATATAAATATAATAGTATTACCAAATTAATAAATAGTATATTTTCAGTTTATTAAAGTGTGAACATGTTGATGGCATGGAGGTTGTGAAATCACTTACTATTCAAAAGTGAGCGCCCAACGTGGGGCTCGAACCCACGACCCTGAGATTAAGAGTCTCATGCTCTACCGACTGAGCTAGCCGGGCTGTGTGATCATAACCTAGATCCCCCATTGTAAACCTGAAACCCTATGCTCGTGACACTCATATGCCACTTCAGAAACAAAATGCTTTGACTTTGACACGGATAGCAACCTTGTCTCTGTGGCGCAATCGGCTAGCGCGTTAGACTGTTAATCTAAAGGTTGGTGGTTCGAGCCCACCCAGGGACGGTAATTTTGATTTTTGCGGTGGATTCATATAACAGTTGTTTTGATGTTTTTTTTTATTTATTTTTTTATTTCACCTTTATTTAACCAGGTAAGCTAGTTGAGAACAAGTTCTCATTTGCAACTGCGACCTGGCCAAGATAAAGCATAGCAGTGTGAACAGACAGCAACACAGAGTTACACATGGAGTAAAACAATTAACAAGTCAATAACACAGTAGAAAAAAAAGGGAGTCGATATACATTGTGTGCAAAAGGCATGAGGAGGTAGGCGAATAATTACAATTTTGCAGATTAACACTGGGGTGATTAATGATCAGATGGTCATGTTTTTTTTTGTTTGTTTTTTTTTTCACCTTTATTTAACCAGGTAGGCTAGTTGAGAACAAGTTCTCATTTACAACTGCGACCTGGCCAAGATAAAGCATAGCAGTGTGAACAGACAACACAGAGTTACACATGGAGTAAACAATTAACAAGTCAATAACACAGTAGGAAAAAAAGGGGAGTCTATATACAATGTGTGCAAAAGGCATGAGGAGGTAGGCGAATAATTACAATATTGCAGATTAACACTGGATTGATAAATGATCATGTACAGGTAGAGATATTGGTGTGAAAAGAGCAGAAAAGTAAATAAATAAAAACTGTGGGGATGCGGTAGGTGAAAATGGGTGGGCTATTTACCAATAGATTATGTACAGCTGCAGCGATCGGTTAGCTGCTCAGATAGCAGATGTTTGAAGTTGGTGAGGGAGATAAAAGTCTCCAACTTCAGGGATTTTTGCAATTCGTTCCAGTCACAGGCAGCAGAGTATTGGAACGAAAGGCGGCCAAATGAGGTGTTGGCTTTAGGGATGATCAGTGAGATACACCTGCTGGAGCGCGTGCTACGGATGGGTGTTGCCATTGTGACCAGTGAACTGAGATAAGGCGGAGCTTTACCTAGCATGGACTTGTAGATGACCTGGAGCCAGTGGGTCTGGCGACGAATATGTAGCGAGGGCCAGCCGACTAGAGCATACAAGTCGCAGTGATGGGTGGTATAAGGTGCTTTAGTGACAAAACAGATGGCACTGTGATAAACTGCATCCAGTTTGCTGAGTAGAGTGTTGGAAGCAATTTTGTAGATGACATCGCCGAAGTCGAGGATCGGTAGGATAGTCAGTTTTACTAGGGTAAGTTTGGCGGCGTGAGTGAAGGAGGCTTTGTTGCGGAACAGAAAGCCGACTCTTGATTTGATTTTCGATTGGAGATGTTTGATATGAGTCTGGAAGGAGAGTTTACAGTCTAGCCAGACAGCTAGGTACTTATAGATGTCCACATATTCAAGGTCGGAACCATCCAGGGTGGTGATGCTAGTCGGGCATGCGGGTGCAGGCAGCGATCGGTTGAAAAGCATGCATTTGGTTTTACTAGCGTTTAAGCGCAGTTGGAGGCCACGGAAGGAGTGTTGTATGGCATTGAAGCTCAATTTGGGGTTAGATAGCACAGTGTCCAAGGACAGGCCGGAAGTATATAGAATGGTGTCGTCTGCGTAGAGGTGGATCAGGGAATCACCCGCAGCAAGAGCAACATCATTGATATATACAGAGAAAAGAGTCGGCCCGAGAATTGAACCCTGTGGCAACCCCATAGAGACTGCCAGAGGACCGGACAGCATGCCCTCCGATTTGACACACTGAACTCTGTCTGCAAAGTAATTGGTGAACCAGGCAAGGCAGTCATCCGAAAAACCGAGGCTACTGAGTCTGCCGATAAGAATATGGTGATTGACAGAGTCGAAAGCCTTGGAAAGGTCGATGAAGATGGCTGCACAGTACTGTCTTTTATCGATGGCGGTTATGATATCGTTTAGTACCTTGAGTGTGGCTGAGGTGCACCCGTGACCGGCTCGGAAACCAGATTGCACAGCGGAGAAGGTACGGTGGGATTCGAAATGGTCAGTGACCTGTTTGTTGACTTGGCTTTCGAAGACCTTAGATAGGCAGGGCAGGATGGATATAGGTCTGTAACAGGAATTGATGTCAGGAATTGATCCTCAGAATGAACCTCTCCTGAGATTGTCGGAATGTTCTCACACTGTTGTAAGATTCATTGTAAATATATTGCAAAAAATATCATAATTTTCAACAGTAAATTCGGCAAGTTTAGTTTTCCTTGATGTAGCCAGTAGCCACCCCAATTTTAATTTTTCTTAAAGAGTAAACAAAATGTGGTTGTACTGAGTATCAGAGGGCTGTATGTAGCCTGTTGCACATGGAGGAGAAACTGCTAGCAATCCTCCCCTCCCCTCCCCCAGGAAATGCAATTTTTCTCCGGCTTTCTTCAATGTTGTCTTTTGTTTGTCGCTGTGTTGTGCTCTCTTGCCTGTATCTCACAGTGTAAATCTGTGCAGTGCAGCGTGAGTTTCAAATATTGTTTTGGAAGGGGGAAAAAACATGGTATTATGGTTTACTAATTCACTAACTAGGTACCACTTATGCTGTAGCATTTGCTAAAAATCAAAAGAATCCGTCCCTGGGTGGGCTCGAACCACCAACCTTTAGATTAACAGTCTAACGCGCTAGCCGATTGCGCCACAGAGACACGGTGTTGTATAGAAAAGGATAAGGGTTTATATTCTGTAAAATACAAAGACGGTATTCCTCCTTCCGGCCCACTTATAAACAATCAAAATGTTAAACATGAATTACACTTGTCAAAACTATGAAATAACATGCACATCATTTGAAAGGTATGTTCATTCTATGCTGCGGAAAATTATTGAAAAAATGTCAACGTTTGTTTTCACTTAGTATAAGCACTATGTAGCGACATTTGTTAGCATTATCTTATATAATGACTGGTGGTGTTACTTTTTCGGCACAACAGGTTGTAAATATTTACTTAATCTTATATTTTTCTAATGTTACCTGCAAAAATGTTTTTGTCATTGATATCGGTCATAAAAAAAAATAATGCAAGTAGACCGCTGCTTGGCCAGCTAATCCTCCTCAAGAGTATGACATCATACTCTATGAGGAAATACCAAGCATTTTTTTAAACGGTCTGTTTGAGGTGGATATTCTCCACAAAGCATACTCAAAATATATATTTTTTTAAAGGTAAACCTTCACTCTACAACCAGTCCTCGTTAGTATAGTGGTCAGTATCCCCGCCTATCACGCGGGAGACCGGGGTTCAATTCCCCGACGGGGAGAATAATCTTTTTTTTCCCCTTATACTTCTGGCTAGCCTGGTCTGGTGAGATTAGCCTCATTGTATGCAGGTATTCCCCGACGGGGAGGATGCATTTTTTCCCTTATACTTCTGACTGTGAGATAAGCCTCATTGTATACAGGTGTTCCAATCTGGCCTTTTCCCCTCTATATTTTGTCATACAATGCCGACATCCTGAATATGGTGTAGAATAACCCGATGTAAAATGAAATTTATTGTAGAATGAGATCACAGACGTTGAGGGTCAGGGTCCCTGCAATTTAGTTTCTGTGGCCCAATTGGCTAGCACATTTGACTGTAAATCTAAAGCATGGATGTGCAAGAGTGTACAAAACATTAGCCATAGCTGCTCTTTCCATATGGCATAGCCTGACCAGCTGAAAGCTATTATCCCTAATTAATGTCACCTGTTAAATCCTCTTCAATCAGTATAGATGAAGGGAAGGAGATGGGGCTTAAAAGTCCTTATTTAACCTTAGAGGGTGAATGGGCAAGACAAAACATTTAAGTCCTGCAGCCACTGAATTCTGGTAGTTTTTACTTGAACGAATAAAACCATCAATCATGAAATTTGCTGCTGGCACAATACAGCCAAAGCAGTGCTGCCTCTTGCCTGGCTTGTTGCCTTAGTGAACAGGCATCAGGCACTCTCAAACATCTAGCAAGCTAGCACTAGGAATAGGGGTGTCAAATTGTGATTTTTGAAATACCTAACAACCCATACATCAAAACGTGGCTATGAAGCTCTATTTTCTAACCTACTGTTTTTTTTTCCATATTGATGACAGACAGTCTACAGGGAGGAGGTCAGAGACCTGACCGTGTCGTGCAAGGACAACAACCTGTCCCTCAACGTGATCAAGACAAAGGAAATGATTGTGGACTACAGGAAAAGGAGGACCGAGCACACCCCCATTCTCATTGACGGGGCTATAGTGGAGTAGGTTGAGAGCTTCTAGTTCCTAGGCATCCACATCACCAACAAACAAACATGGTGCCCTCTTCACAACTGGCATGGTATGCTTGGACCACAGCACCTATTCCCCCTCAGGAGACTGAAAAGATTTGGCATGGGTCCTTAGATCCTCAAAAGGTTTTACAGCTGCACCATCGAGAGCATCCTGACGGGTTGCATCACTGCCTGGTATAGCAACTGCAAGGCCTCTGACTGCAAGGCACTACAGGGGGTAGAGCGTATTGCCCAATACATCAATAACTCTACCTAGATGTACATATTACCTAAAGTACCTCGACTAACCGGTGCCCCGCACATTGACTCTGTGCTGGTACCCCCTGTATATAGCCTCGCTATTGTTATTTTACTGCTGCTCTTTAATTATTTGTTTTATGTATTTCTCTTGAAACTGCATTGTTGGTTAAGGGCTTGTATTCAGCGTATGTGACAAATAAAAAAATATTTGATTTGAATACGAAACAAAATGTATTTCAACACACACAATAGCATTTTCATTAGTTTATGTAACTGTCGGGGATAGCCAATGTACAAACGAAAAACTACTAAGACACAAATGCAAGTGTTAAAATCCATGAAATGGACACCATCACTAAGATAATTCATTAAAACCTGTTGCGACTCTAGGGGCAGTAGTTTCATTTTTGGGAATAAAAAAACTTTCCCGTTTTCAACGGGATATTTTGTCAGGACAAGATGCTAGAATATGCATATAATTGACAACTTTGGATAGAAAACACTAACGTTTCCAAAACTGTAAATATATTGTCTGTGAATATAACAGAACTGATGTTGCAGGCGAAAGCCTGAGAAAAATCCAATCCGGAAGAGCCCCAGGTTTTGAAAGCGCTGCGTTCCAATGAGTCCCTATTCAGCTGTGAATGTGCCATCAACGAGCTTACGAGCTACGTATTCCCCAAGGTGTCTACAGCATTGTGATGTAGTTTTCCGCATTTCTGTTGAAGAATAGCCGTAGGCGGCCACATTGCGTAAGTGGTCACATGGTGGCTCCGAGAGAGATTCTTGCGTAAAATACAGAGGTTGCCATTACTCCAATCGGTCCTACTGAAAAACGAATTGTCCCGACAGATATATTATCGAATAGATATTAGAAAAACACCTTGAGGATTGATTATAAACAATGTTTGCCATGTTTCTGTTGATATTATGGAGCTAATTTGGAATTTCCGGCCAAACGAGATTTCTCAGCCAAACGTGAAGAAAAAAATGGAGCTATTTCGCCTACAAACTTTGGCTGTCTACCTGAGAGTCTCCTGAGTGAAAACATCTGAAGTTCATCAAAGGTAAACGATTTAATTTGATTGCTTTTCTGATTTCCGTGACAAGGTTGCCTGCTGCTAGCAAGGCATAATGCTATGCTATCGATAAACTTACACAAATGCTTGTCTAGCTTTGGCTGTAAAGCATATTTTGAAAATATGAGATGACAGGGTGATTAACAAAAGGCTAAGCTGTGTCTCAGTGTATTTCATTTGTGATTTTCATGAATAGGAATATTTTCTAGGGATATTTATGTCTGTTGCGTTATGCTAATTAGTGTCAGGCGATGATTACGCTCCCGCATGCGGGATGGGGAGTCATTACAGAGGAACATTATGAAATTAAGAAAATGCATTTCAAAAGAACAGAATGGTATATTTGAAGTGTAAAGGGATACGTCGGGATTTTTGCATTGAAGCCTTTTATCTACTTCCCTAGATGGACTCGTGGATACCATTTTTGTGATTCTGCATGCAGCTTGAAGGAAGTTGCTAACTTGCGTTAGTGCAATTGCTTACTAGTGTTAGGGCAATGACTGGAAGTCAATGGGAACAGTCATTGCGCTAACGCTAGTTAGCATTGGCATGTTAAACTACCTCTAACTTCCTTCATACCGGAGGCAAAGATGGTATCCACAAGTTCATCTGACTGGGTAAGTAGATAAAGAGCTTCATTGGCAAAATCTATTTATCCCTTTAAATATACAACTGTTCTTTGAGTGCACTTTGGGAGCGTGGAATTGCGGTATTTCTGCCAAAAAGTTATATTTGTCACATGCCACTTCTGTTTCCCTGCCTCTGTGTCAATTCCAAGCTGCGCTGTTCATCAGATTCTTCATATACAATTTAAAAATGTATAATATTGTCACCCAGTATAATCTTGTATTTAGGCTAACTCTATTATATGTGTGAAATTAGTTTTGGTGTAGTTTCGATGGGCCATCATCAGCTGTGCAGGCTGACTGGTAGTGAATGAGGGAGGGTGAATGACAGTAAGATTCTAACAACGACAGTGTGTTATATAGACTTATTTAGGAGAAGTCAAGTACGGGGGATATGACTTAACATGTAAATTAATTCAATATAAATGCTGTCAGCTTTTGAACAATAAAATGTTGAAAAGACTACAACACTGTTTGTGACCAGTATTTTTATTTTATTTTTAATTTTATTTAACCAGGTAGGCTAGTTGAGAACAAGTTCTCATTTACAACTGCAACCTGGCCAAGATAAAGCATAGCAGTGTGAACAGACAACACAGAGTTACACATTGAGTAAACAATTAACAGGTCAATCAGGTCAATAATTATTCAGACCCATTACTCAGTACTTTGTTGAAGCACCTTTGGCAGCGATTACAGCCTTGAGTCTTCTTGGGTATGACACTACAATCTTGGCACACCTGTATTTGGGAACTCTCCCATTCTTCTCTGCAGATCTTAAGCTCTGTTAGGTTGGATTGGGAGCGCCGCTGCACAGCTATTCTCAGGTCTCTCCAGAGATGTTTGAGCGGGTTAAAGTCCGGGCTCTGGCTGGGCCACTCAAAGACATTCTTGTTTCTCATCGTCTGAGATTCCTTTAGGTGCCTTTTGGCAAACTCCAAGCGGGCTGTTGTGCCTTTTACAGAGTGCTTCTGCATGGCCACTCTACCATAAAGGCTTGATTGCTGCAGAGATAGCTATTCCTCTTGTCCAGGCGGGATAGCCATGTAAGGATGCTGTTCATTGACTAGAACTCAGCATTCAAATCAAATTTTATTTGTCACAAACACATGGTTAGCAGATGTTAATGCGAGTGTAGCGAAATGCTTGTGCTTCTAGTTCTGACCATGCAGTAATATCTAACAATATTAGAGCCTACTCAATCACTTTTTATAGCTACTGTTTACAGGCCTCCTGGGCCATATACAGCGTTCCTCATTGAGTTCCCTGAATTCCTATCGGACCTTGTAGTCATAGCAGATAATATTCTAATCTTTGGTGACTAATATTCACGTGGAAAAGTCCACAGACCCACTCCAAAAGGCTTTCGGAGCCATCAACTCAGTGGGTTTTGTCCAACATGTCTCTGGACCCACTCACTGCCACAGTCATACTCTGGACCTAGTTTTGTCCCATGGAATAAATGTTGTGGATCTTAATGTTTTTCCTCATAATCCTGGACTATCGGACCACCATTTTATTACCTTTGCAATTGCAACAAATAATCTGCTCAGACCCCAACCAAGGAACATCAAAAGTCGTGCTATAAATTCACAGACAACACAAAAATTCCTTGATGTCCTTCCAGATTCCCTCTGTCTACCCAAGGACGCCAGAGGACAAAAATCAGCTAACCACCTAACTGAGGAACTCAATTTAACCTAGCGCAATACCCTAGATGCAGTTGAACCCCTAAAAACTAAAAACATTTCTCATAAGAAACTAGCTCCTGGTACACAGAAAATACCCGAGCTCTGAAGCAAGCTTCCAGAAAATTGGAACGGAAATGGCGCCACACCAAACTGGAAGTCTTCCGACTAGCTTGGAAAGACAGTACCGTGCAGTATCGAAGAGCCCTTACTGCTGCTCAATCATCCTATTTTTCCAACTTAATTGAGGAAAATAAGAACAATCCGAAATTCCTTTTTGATACTGTCGCAAAGCTAACTAAAAAGCAGCATTCCTCAAGAGAGGATGGCTTTCACTTCAGCAGTGATAAATTCATGAACTTCTTTGAGGAAAAGATCATGATTATTAGAAAGCAAATTACGGACTCCTCTTTAAATCTGCGTATTCCTTCAAAGCTCAGTTGTCCTGAGTCTGCCAGGACCTAGGATCAAGAGAGACGCTCAAGTGTTTTAGTACTATATCTCGACACAATGATGAAAATAATCATGGCCTCTAAACCTTCAAGCTGCATACTGGATCCTATTCCAACTAAACTACTGAAAGAGCTGCTTCCTGTGCTTGGCCCTCCTATGTTGAACATAATAAACGGCTCTCTATCCACCGCATGTGTACCAAACTCACTGAAAGTGGCAGTAATAAAGCCTCTCTTGAAAAAGCCAAACCTTGACCCAGAAAATATAAAAAACTATCGGCCTATATCGAATCTTCCATTCCTCTCAAAATTTTTAGAAAAGGCTGTTGCGCAGCAACTCAATGCCTCACTCGGCGTTACTCTGGACCCTGATCTCTCTTTTGAAGAACATATCAAGACTGTTTCAAGGACAGCTTTTTTCCATCTACGTAACATTGCAAAAATCAGAAACTTTCTGTCCAAAAATGATGCAGAAAAATTAATCCATGCTTTTGTCACTTCTAGATTTGACAACTGCAATGCTATACTTTCCGGGCTACCCGGATAAAGCACTAAATAAACATCAGTTAGTACTAAATACGGCTGTAACGGCGTTCTTCGTTTGTCAAAAGAGAGTCGGACCGAAATGCAGCGTGGTGGTTACTCATGATCTTTAATGAAGGATCGCGATACATAAAATAACTATTACAAAATACAAAACAACAAACGAAACGTGAAATCTAATTACAGCCTATCTGGTGAAACTACACAGAGACAGGAACAATCACCCACGAAATACAAAGTGAAACCCAGGCTACCTAAATACGGTTCCCAATCAGAGACAACGAGAATCACCTGACTCTGATTGAGAACCGCTTCAGGCAGCCAAACCTATGCAACACCCCTACTCAGCCGCAAATCCCAATACCAACAAAAACCCCAATACGAAATACAACATAAACCCATGTCACACCCTGGCCTGACCAACAAATAAATTAAAACACAAAAATACTAATACCAAGGCATGACAGAACCCCTCCCCCCCTAAGGTGCGGACTCCCGGACGCACCTCAAAACCATAGGGAGGGTCCGGGTGGGCGTCTGTCCATGGTGGCGGTTCCGGCTCGGGACGTGGAACCCACTCCATAAATGTCATAGTTCTTCCCCTTCGCGTCCTGGGATGATCCATTCTCGCCGCCGACCATGGCCTAATAGTCCTCACCCAGAACCCCACTGAACTGAGGAGCAGCTCGTGACTGAGGGGCAGCTCGGGACTGAGGCAGCTTGGGACTGAGGGGAAGCTCGGGACTGAGGGGGCAGCTCGGGACTGAGGGGGCAGCTCGGGACTGAGGGGGCAGCTCGGGACTGAGGGGCAGCTCGGGACTGAGGGGCAGCTCGGGACTGAGGGGCAGCTCGGGACTGAGGGGCAGCCCAGTACTGAGAGAAAGCCCAGCACTGAGAGGAAGCCCAGTACTGAGATGAAGCCCAGCCAGGCAGTTGAATCCGGCAGATCCTGGCTGACTGGCGGATCTGGAAGAGTCTGGCTGACTGGCAGATCTGGAAGAGTCTGGCTGACTGGCAGATCTGGAAGAGTCTGGCTGACTGGCAGATCTGGAAGAGTCTGGCTGACTGGCAGATCTGGAAGAGTCTGGCTGACTGGCAGATCTGGAAGAGTCTGGCAGACTGGCGGATCTGGAAGACTCTAGCTGACTGGCGGATCTGGAAGACTCTAGCTGACTGGCGAGACGCAAACTCGGTCTCAACCTTTAAGTCTTCACTGAAGACTCATCTCTTCAGTGGGTCATATGATTGAGTGTAGTCTGGCCCAGGAGTGTGAAGGTGAACGGAAAGGCTCTGGACTCACTCCTTGAATGCCCTACTCCTTGAAGTTTACAGTTGTCTGAATAAGCACTATTTTGCTCAACATATATATATATATATATATATATATTTTGCCTTTTTAGTGTGTATGTACTCTACTCTATTTATACTTTTCAACAGTAAAAGTTTAAAAAAGGAGGACGTCATGCTCATCACTTTTAGCTCTATGGAAAGGAAACAAATTATGTAACTTCCTATGAATTACCAGGTCCTCGTTAGTATAGTGGTCAGTATCCCCGCCTGTCACGCGGGAGACCGGGGTTCAATTCCCCGACGGGGAGAAGTTTTTGGAGGAATTCTTTTCCAGAGATTAACCCCCTTTTTATTTTATTTATTTCACCTTTATTTAACCAGGTCGGCTAGTTGAAAACAAGTTCTCATTTACAACTGCGACCTGGCCAAGATAAAGCATAGCAGTGTGAACAGACAGTAACACAGAGTTACACATGGAGTAAACAAGTAATTCATATCTTGACTTCAACCCCGTTCTATTTTGAGATGATATAATAATGACATTCTTAATATGGCTGACCCCCCCCCCCCCCCATAACGATAAACGAAAAGAAAAAAGTCACATCCCTAGTTTTAATACTGTAAATCTTAAAAAATATATATTGTCTCGAAGGACCATATAATTTGTGAATATTAATCCAACTAGGACCATACAATTTCTAAATGTATAAATATGAAGCCAACTCGGACCATATAAATTAAATGTGAATCTGGTTCAAAGGCCCATGAAATGTATACATATTAATCTGTCTCAAGGGAACATATAATGTTAGTGTTTATAGATATGAATCCGCCTCGATGGACCATACCAGCAAAAATGTCAACGCAACATGCAAAAATGTCAAATATTTTGGCAAATTACAGTTAATAAATGAAATCAGGCAATTGAAATGAATTCATTAGGCCCTCATCTATGGATTTCTGGGCAGGGCGCAGCCATGGGTGGGCCTGGGAGGACAAGACCCACCCACTTGGGAGCCAGGTCCACCCACTGGGGAGCCAGGCCCAGCCAATCGGAATGAGTTTTTCCCAACAAAAGAGATTTTTTACAGACAGAAATACTCCTCGGTTTCATCAGCTGTACTGGCTGGTATCAGCCGATCCCCAATGTGTGAAGAAGGTGGTCTGTGATCTTCTGTTACTCAACAGCTTGATCATTCTGTGTTCTCCAAGGAACATATCATTTATTCATATTAATCCGGCTAGCATGGCAATGTAAATTATGTCAATCTGGCATGAAAAACTTTAGCATTTATATTTATCTCGCTTGAAGGACAATGTTGGTCCAGTGTGTGTGTGTGCCTATATGCCTTGAAAGTGACTCACCATTATATCATACTTCCGGGGTCAGTCCCCTAATTATTTTGAATGAATTTTCCAATTATATATTACATTCTTGAAAATGCAGTTGTTTAAGATATATATTTATCAAATGATATTCGTGATTGTGTCTGAATTTTGTCTATAAATCTATCTCTTTGCCAAAATTCGTCATCTCTCCCATGTCTTATTTGACTAGTATTTTTGAAAGTATAAGGATAATAATTCGCCATAGTTGTTCTGAAATGTTTATTCCTTGCCAACATTTTACTCCCTCCTCTATGTTTATAACACACATACGTTAATTATACATTTCTGTTGCCTATCCTGTCGTGAAGTTTGTTCTATAGAAAGTATTTGACTCTAATGTGTGTCACAGAAAGTATTTGACTTTAGCCACAAAATTAAGGAAATTATTAGGGGGGAGATTTTCAACACAACACCGTCACACTGTTCTGAGATCACACTGTCGGAGAGATACCGCCCACTGCTGTCGTAATTGTAGTACTGGCCTGAAGAGACCGAGAGGCCGTAAAGTCAAGATCTTAGTGTGAAGCGTATCTCACAAGACAGACATTTTAAAAACACAATAAAATGTTTTCCTCCCCGTCGGGGAATTGAACCCCGGTCTCCCGCGTGACAGGCGGGGATACTGACCACTATACTAACGAGGACTGAAAATAATGATTAAATCAAATCGTTATGTATTCAGCATACAGTATTTGGACCTGACAACGCCCGTGACCATTTTATGCTTTGCCATTGGTATTCCATAGTACTGAGCGATTAATGCTTTTTGTGGTTGGTTCGGTTTCGGTTAGATGATGAAATAATAATCACGGTTTTTGATATTCAATTCACTATGCATTATATGGGTTGAATGCTGTAACAACACATAATAAAACAACTAATAAAAGTCATTGAATGGTATTGACTGGTTATCACTTATTAACCATCAGTTATTCACATTCCTTTAATAAAATATTTGTTTTATTTGATGACTTTATTATTTCATTTCAAGTCATCTCATCTCTATAGAGCTGCTGCCTACGTTGTCTGCCAAAATCACTATTTTTGTAGATCTTCAAATGTAAACAATTCATACTTTATTGAAACGGATTATGGTCATTGTAGTTAATTACCACGTTTTCTGCGCAAAACCATGTTGTATATTGGCCTGTTGGAAACTACAACTCCCTGATATATCTCTACAGAAACTGCAAATCGATCAAACAGATAAAAATGAATGAAATGCAATTCAAATAACTGAACCGAAGTAAATATATATATGTGTATAGATGTGTATAATAAAACATCTAAAACACAGCATTTCAGTAAAACGCTAAGCGCTAGTATTCCATAAACTCAGTTGCAAGTTTTTGAATTGTTGCTTGAATTCAAACTCTATACTATATAAACACATAACATCACAATAATCAATCTCTTAGCCAACTAATTGAAGAAGAATGTGTAAACACAAAGCAAAACGATTTTTTTCTGCATTCAGTCCCCATTCATTACTGAATGCTGGCTGTTAAGGTACTGACTGTTCCATAGCAGCTTGTCGAAGGCAGTGCACCTTGTCTAGTATATCTCTGAATCGCTGGAAGGCAGACTCACGCCACTAGCCTTTCTCTTTTACACATCACACACACAGAGGCCAGCCACAAAGCCACACAGTACGCATTGAGACAGAGGAGGAGAGAGAGCAGTTGATAATTCCTATAATCTAAAACTAATATGGTGTGAGAGCAATCTTAAAATTACAAAAACGAACAAACTTAATCTCCGACTCCACCTGAAGGGGATAAAATAACATTTGAAATAAATGTATCAAATAATTAAATACTTTTTTAAAAATTAAAAATTATTTTTATGAAATACATTTGCCAAAATTAAATATTTATTCATGGCTGTACAAAAAGAAATAATATAATTCAAAACCTACTTCTGAGAGCATTATTTAGACACATTTTTTTATAGCTGTGGATAAAGCGTCCCATTTCATAATTGCATACCATAACTTGCTCTCCTGTAATACTAAAGTACTGTGTATGAAAACAGGTGTTATTGCCCGCCAAAAAAACTGTTTCCGCCCGGTCTCGAACCGGGGACCTTTCGCGTGTTAGGCGAACGTGATAACCACTACACTACGGAAACTACATGCATGCTGTCGCTGTCTATATACTTTTATCCTTGTAACTAATCAGCACCCCAACTCTGAAATTGTGTTTCTTACCAGGCAGATGGATTACATGTACTGTATGTACTGAGTTAGGTGGAATCCTTGCGCTACTATATGTTATAGTTGTATTATATTATTATCAGTGGTACCTGGTGTAGTATGATCTAAAATAAAGACGCGCGACAACGAGGTTCTAGCTACCCAGCCTGTTTATTAACATAACCCTCGCATGTCCTACATAGGTACGGACACCCCCAAGGGACATCCTAATACATCTTCCCCTCAACATGCATAACCACTGAAGCATAACTGAAATGCAATTTGGAAACCAGTATTATTCTCTAACATGCTACTTCCCATCCTGAAACAGTATGAAAGCATTAAATCACACAGTATGAACATTAACTTAGGTACAGTCTCTTTTTGCTGGGTATGTTCCCCAGCAGTATGTTTTCTCTTCACGTAACATAGTCTTTCAGCCACTCTGGAGGCTTCACATCCCTTTTGGGCGCGCTTGTGGCTCTGTGAGCATTCTCTCTCCATCATCCTCTTTTTGTGCATTTTCTGTGGCCTCGGTCTGTGTGGCTGGTAGGTCTGTGTGGCTGGTAGATCTGGAAGAGCTCTGAGGTGTGTTCTGTTCCTTCGTACCTCTTCTGAGTCTGTGTCCACCACATAGGAGCGTGAGGCATCCGCTTTCCTCAGCACTATTGCTGGTGTCTTGGAGTTTGTAATCCACACGTGTTGACCTTCGGTCAGCTCTGGCCTCTCCTTAGCACGGTGTCTCCGATTAAAGTCTCCAGTTTGCGTTTGTTTCAGACATTTGTCCCTCTCAGCGAAGGCCTTTCTGTTAGGCCACCGGGGTTTAAGCTGAGCCGGCGAGACAGGCAATGGGGAACGCAGCCTCCTGCCCATCAGGAGCTCTGCAGGCGACGGCCCATGATGCAGTGGTGTAACTCTGTAAACTAACAGAGCCCTGTATGGATCCTTGTTCTTTTTCAGCAGTCCCTTGACTGTTTTCACAGCTCTCTCTGCCTCACCATTACTCTGTGCATGGTAGGGGCTACTGGTCACACGTATGAAGTCATATTCTGCGCGAAAAGCAGGAAAGGAGCTCGCAGAGAACTGGGGAGTGTTATCTGTAACCAGGACCTCAGCGACCCCTTGCGTGGAAAAAATTGACTTTAATCCATTAATAACACCAGCTGATGTGGTTATGGGTGTCTTTGCTATTTCAATGTATCTTGAGTAGTAATCTACCACTAGCAGATAAGTGTCATTTTTCCAATAGAACATATCCGCCCCTACCTTTTGCCATGGCCGTTTTGGCAGCTCCGTTGCCATCCTTGGCTCCGGATGACAAGGTTGACATTTTGTACAGACCTCACACTGGGCCACTAGCTTGGCAATCTGAGTACTCAGACCAAGCCACCACACTGACTGCTGAGCCCTCAGTCTGCATTTGGTTATTCCCATGTGTCCATCATGCACTCTGTCTAGCATTTCTGGTTGTAGAGTCTCTGGGATAACTATCCGTTGTCCTTTCATGAGAAGGTCTCCATTACAGTGGAAGTCACTTTGGTGCACCCAATAGGGCTTCAGCAGCTGAGGCAGTTCCTCCTGCCTGGGCCATCTCTTTTTGCACTGCTGCACTATCTGTTGGCAGATGTGGTCTCGTTGTTGCTCCTCTGCAATCTGCTGCAGTTTGGTCTGAGATGCAGGTAGACTGTCCCTTATTGCATTAATGGACACCTGTACCTCACCCTCTAGACATCGCTCCTCCTCTGATAATGGACGTTTAATTGGGGCCCTGGAGAGTGCATCTGCTGTGATCAGTGCCTTGCCTGGCACTATGGGAGAATGATGTACATATATGGAGGAACATAATACTGTAACACAAGAGAAAGATACACTTATAGAGTGCATTTGCCATTCTGGTAAAATGCATTATCTATTGTATAAGACAGGAGACCAGAGTAAGGCCATGAGAGTATGGGACAGCTGAACATTAAACAGACCACACGAAGGGAAGGCGACACATAGGCGCCTAGGACAGCTGGACATACCAAGGTCAGAGGGACATACAAATGAGGGGGTCAGCCAAATGACCAACTGATGGACTATAGACATAGCCCACATATTTTTAGGACATGGAGATGCTGAAGGAATGTCAGAAGAGACACATAGTCTAGGAATCCTAATAAGGACAGACATACCAAAGAACACACCAGGCTGAACGTAAGGGGGCCCATAGTATAAGATAGGCATGTATTATTTTTGGGACATGAAGAGGTCCTGTCACCATTATAACTTGACTGAAAGCAGATATGGGCGTTATTGGGCGTGAACAAGCAGGATGCACAGATTGGGATGTAACTTCATTTGCATGTGGGATGGACTCATATGTTGTATGTGTATAAATCAGAGCGAGTGCTCTGAAAAAGGTGCGTGCTCCGCGGACCACTCCGGCTTGCTATACTCTTGTATTAAAAACCTATTGATTTCACAAAGTTCTTGCAAGTGTCATATTTTCAAATGATTAGCCACAACAGCACATACACCATCTTGTAGGTGAACCTCAGTAATCTGAGGCAGAAGCGCAGAACTCTGGGAGTCAAGTCGTCCAGTGCTTTTGTCCCTAACAGAGCCAACAGTGGTTTGTGGTCAGTCTCTGCTGTAAACTTCAGGCCAATAAGGTATTGGCTGAGCCTTTCACATGCCCATGTGATAGCCAACGCCTCCTTCTCCACTTGAGCATATCTTTGCTCTGTGTCGGATAAGCTTCGGGAGATGTATGCTATTGGACGCCACTCCATGTTGTCCTGCAACCTGTGTGAGGACCGCCCCTAGCCCAAAGGATGATGCATCTGCTGATACTTTTGTCTTAGCGTGTGGACGGTACCAGGCCAGCACTCTCTGTGAGGCCAGATCTCCTTTGATTTTGTCAAACACTACCTGTTGCATGTGACTCCATGACCAGTCATTCTCTTTGGCTAGTAAGTCTCTCAGAGGTTTGGTTGTATCTGAGAACTGTGGGAGGAACTTACCCACATATGTGGCCATGCCTAAGAAGGTCCTGACTTCAGCCACATTCTGGGGTCTGGGCATATCTGTGATGGCGCTGATCTTCTCTGGGTCCGGCTCTATTCCAGCTGCACTGATTTTGTGTCCCAAGAACAAGACCTCTGATTGTGAAAAAGTGCATTTTTCATTGAGTGTCAGGCCAGTCTCCTGGAGTCGGGTCAGAACTGCTGTGAGCCTTACATCATGTTCTGCTCTGTCTCTTCCGCACACGAGCACATTGTCCGCGTGGACTATGACGCCACACAGCCCCTCCAACAGCTGGGACATGCGTCTTTGGAAATGCTCAGGACCGGAAGCGATTCCAAATGGCAAAACATTAAAACAGTAACGGCCAAACGGTGTTATAAACGTTGTGAGTGCCCTACTCTCTAATGACAGCGGTATCTGCCAGAAACCTGAGCGGGCATCAAGCTTTGTGAAGACTTGTGAGCCATCCAACTGAGCCAGTGACTGCTCCACTGATGGTAAGATGTGTCTCTCTCTGCAGAGTGCCTCATTCAATTTAGTCATGTCCACACAGATCCTTATTTTGGCTTTTGGGACCACCACCATCCCTACACACCAGTCTGTGGGACTCTCTATTTTAGACACCGCCCCAATTTCTTCCATCCTCCCCAACTCTTCCTTTACTCTGGCCAATAAAGGGATAGGCACCCAGCGGGGGGTGGTAAGGAAATAGGGAACAGCATCTTCTTTCAGGTGGATTTTGTAGTCACCTTCTATCCTTCCTAGACCAGAAAACACTTTTGGGAATTTATTTTTGAAAACCTCACCTGGGTCCTCCAGTTCGCTCACTCTCTCAATGAGTTGCAATGCTTCAATTGCTGGCAGCCCCAGCAACGGTCTGGCTAGAGAGTCAATGACGAAGACAGGCTGGATGGCACTTTTGTCTTTACTCTCCAGTTTAATCACCAAGTAAAATGTTATTACTGGGCCCGTACAGCTTTTTGTTTGTAGAGAGCAAAGGGCCATCTCTGCTATACAGCCTAGTTGGGATAGCTGTCACTGCTGCCCCAGTGTCTAGTTTAAATGACACAACCTCCCCATTGAGTTTAATGTCTGAATGCCAGCCAGTATTGTTTCCCTTTACTTCTCCCAGAAAGATGCTGTCCTGCTGTACCTCCTCTGAAACCTCATGCATTTGCTTTCATCGACAGACAGCTGAAAAGTGTCCTGGGCAATCTTTCCATTTGTGGAAAGGGGATTTCCCACATTTGCGACAAACATTTGAACTAGCTACTGGTGCTGTCTGTGATTGTTTTCTCCACGTCTGTCTCTGTTCTGTGTTCCCCTCCGTTTTTTTTAGCTCTGTATGAAAATGCATGTATTTCCCCACTCTCTTTGTTCTGCAAGGAGCTGCTGTCTTTTTACTGTCTCACTCTGCCTAACCTGATTTACAGCTTTGGACAAGGTAAACTGGGAATCCAACTGTAACTTTTCAGAAAGTGATATATTCCTTATTCCGACTACAATCCGATCCGGATCAGCTCTTCCCTGAGCCGCCAAACTGACAACGTTCTGCTAGTTTGTGAACAGCTGTGATAAAACTGTCTGTGGTTTCACCCTGCTCCTGTTTGCACATATTAAACCTAGCTCTCTCAAAAATAATGTTGCGTCTCCCTACAAAATGCGTTTCCAAACAGTCTTTAACAGCACTGTAGTTAAGTTTCTCTTCCTCGGTCAACGTTGAAGCATTTAATATATCCCCGGCTTCATCACCCATAGAGTAGATCAGTGTATTAACTTGAAATGCCTAATTTTTCCACGTTTAAGCCTGATGCTACCCTGTACCTTTCAAAGCGCCTGATCCATTTCAGCCAGTTTTGAATGTCCATACAAACAAAATTCTCCGGGGGACTAGCCACTGGCCTGCCTGTGTTTGCGCCAGAGCCCGTTGAATTTGGAGTCGCAAACCCTGAAATCCCGCCAGCTTCTTCCTCTTGCAACATGTTGCTTAGCAGTAGCTTAGTCCTTGCTCCTTAGCTAGCAAAATAATGATATGCGCTGTTTTATCTCCCCACACTGTGCCCTCCCTGCTTTGAAACAGCCTGAATGTATGATTTACCTGGTACGTACTTCACATTTATGTGAATTTTAAAACCACTTCTGACACCATGTAGTATGATCTAAAATAAAGACGCGCGACAACGAGGTTCTAGCTCCAGCCTGTTTATTAACCTAACCCTCGCATGTCCTACATAGGTACGGATAGCCCCAAGGGACATCCTACTACACCTGGCAGACGGGTAACATGTCCTGGAGGTACTGTGTCCTGGATCAGGTGATTGTCCTGCAGGTCTACAGAGACTAACTTCAGATTCAGGTTATTCCAGTCGGCGGTGTCGTGGATCAGATAGGCATTGACGTACTGCAGCTGCTCGTCATATAGAGGTCACAATAGACTCACTCTTTGGGTGACATTTTGTGTAGTGGTTGAAAAACAAAGTTTTAATGACTCCAACCTAAGTGTATGTGAACTTCCGACTTCAACTGTACATCTCGTTCTATCTACATGAACAGTATTCTCATGAAATCGGAGTCCTCGAGATTTCCAGCCATAGCCTACCGAGGCTATATGCCTATGATCGAAATCAACACAGGTAGGCTGCAATTGTTTTCAAATATGTAGCTTATTTGATGAATAAACATCAGCTTACAGCCCCACTACATGTAAACTAGTCTACTTAGCATAGGGAAGATCATAACAATTTCTCTAATTCCTTTTCTACAAAGACCCACACAATTTCCCCGCTCATTTTACCAGCATTGCTCTGCGTAGACGCAAATAGACTTGCTTTCTTGTTTGACACGCTATGACGCCATAGACACCCGCTGTCACACCCTGATCTGTCTCACCTGTCTTTCACCCTGATCTGTCTCACCTGTCTTTCACCCTGATCTGTCTCAACCCGTCTGACTGTCTCCATCCAGTATCCAGTTGCAGAGTGTGGGGTCGAGACCCAGGGTCTCGAGCTTGATGACGAGTTTGGAGGGTACTAAGGTGTTAAATGCTGAGCTGTAGTCGATGAACAGCATTCTCACATAGGTATTCCTCTTGTCCAGATGGGTTAGGGCAGTGTGCAGTTTGGTTGCGGTTGCGTCGTCTGTGGACCTATTGGGCCGGTAAGCAAATTGGAGTGGGTCTAGGGTGTCGGGTAGGGTGGAGGTGATATGGTCCTTGACTAGTCTCTCAAAGCACTTCATGATGATGGAAGTGAGTGCTACGGGGCGGTAGTCGTTTAGCTCAGTTACCTTAGCTTTCTTGGGAACAGGAACAATGGTGGCCCTCTTGAAGCATGTGAGAACAGCAGACTGGGATAAGGATTGATTGAATATGTCCATAAACACACCAGCCAGCTGGTCTGCGCAAGCTCTGAGGACGTGGCTGGGGATGCCGTCTGGGCCTGCAGCCTTGCGAGGGTTAACACGTTTAAATGTTTTACTCACATTGGCTGCAGTGAAGGAGAGTCCACAGGTTTTGGTAGCGGGCCGTGTCAGTGGCACTGTATTGTCCTCAAAGCGAGCAAAGAAGTTGTCTAGTCTGTCTGGGAGCAAGGCATCGTGGTCCGCAACGGGGCTGGTTTTCTTTTTGTAATCCGTGGTTGACTGTAGACCCTGCCACATACCTCTTGTGTCTGAGCCGTTGAATTGCGACTCTACTTTGTCTCTATACTGACACTTAGCTTGTTTGATTGCCATGCAGCGGGAATAGCTACACTGTTTGTATTCGGTCATGTTTCTGGTCACCTGTAAATGTTTTTGAATGGCCTACTCAAAGTCCAAACATAAACTTGATTGAGATGTTGTGGCAGCACCTGAAATTAGCAGTTCATGCTTGAAAACCCTCATGTTGCTGAGTTAAAGCAGTTCTGCATTGAAGAGTGGGACAAAATTCTTCCACAGTGATGTGAGAGTCTGATAAACAACTACAGGAAGTGTTTGGTTGCAGTCATTGCAGCTGAAGGCGGCTCAACCAGTTATTGTGTAATTTAATATTTCTACATTTTTTTAACCTTTTATTTAACTAGGCAAGTCAGTTAAGAACAAATTCTTATTTACAATTACGGCCTACTTGTAAATCCCTCCCCTAACCCGAACAACGTTGGGCCAATTGTGCGCTGCCCTCCACTAATCAATTGTTGTTTAAGGGGACAATTACTTTTTCACACAGGGGTATTGGGTGTTGCATAACTTTGTTTTATAAAGTAAATGAAATAATTATCAAAATGTTGTGATTTGTTCACTCAGATTCATTTTATCTAATATTAGGTTTTGGTTGAAGATATACAAACATTCAGTGTCGTAAAAATACGCAAAAATAGAGAAAATCAGAAAGGGGCATATACTTCTTCACGGCACTGTATAGGGAATAGGATGCCATTTGGGACACAGCCCTCCACTCTCGTCTCTCTGTCTGCTTTTTGTTTATTATCTGGCTTAGCAGAGAGGGTTTGAGCACTTGACTAGAAGAACCATTGTTGTTACAGATGACTGAAGATGCTGCTCATGTCACAGTGCCATCACAAGAAGATGGTTTCCCAGACACAGATTAAGCCTAGTCTTGGTCTAAGAAGGACTTTCAATAAAGACTAGGTTAAATCTGTATGGGAATCCGTCCATAGGAGTAGCTCCTCAATTCTCTGAGTCCTTCTGCCTGTACAGCCTAACAACCTAAACTAACTATAACATGTTCAACTTGTACACAGTGACCCTGCGATGGCGTCTGCACTTTGAGTTTGTCACGTTCCGAGAGCCCATGGAACCAATCCCGCCCTGACGTCCTACGTCTCCCAATTCACAGGGACCAACAGCAACAACATTTGAGCGTGAGGAGTGGAGGGCTATATTTGCATGAATGGCGATGTAAAGCAGGCATCAATTTATTGGTGTTTTAACATATTTTGCAGTATGTCCTATGTTTTGGGGTTTGCCCTCACTTTCTTTTTATATATAAATAGCTTAAAGATGATGATTGACGACCAATATAAAATGCTACTGTCTGTCTGTGGGGTCATTTACATTTCTCTTTTTTTATATCCCTTCATTCAAAACCCCCCAAAATACAGTCCATTGATTCGCCACTCCATTTTTTGTATTTCATATTCAAGAGCTTCGTGCTCTACAACAGTTGTATTTTTTCCATTGTGAACGAAAGACTGTTCAACGATGTGAATCATGAATTAAAACGTGTGTTTGCCGTAAAGAGACTGCTTTTAACACGCAAATCAACAAAAGTTTCACTGAATGAGAATTTTATTTAGAGGATAACTGAATATAACTGCAATACAGAACAAATACGACAATAATTGTTAGATATATTACTATAAGAGTTGATATTTACAGTAGAGCGTTACAGGGTGCCATAAATGTGGGATTACATTATGTGGGATCCCCTCTGCATTCCAACGGAGTATACTTTTCTGCTTATGGTACAATATATTGTAATATTCATGAGGTTTAAATGTTAACAAATTACGGGTCTGCAACACGTGAGAATGGAGCGTTTGTAATACACCGACAGGCGGGTGGAGGGAGGTTGATCATCCGACTTCAGTGGAGGCTGGTGCCACTTTAAATCGGAGAACAGGCTCCTTGTAATGGCTGGAATTAAATGAGCCCGTTCTTCGATTTCTCCCTCCACCAGCCTCCACTGTCCGACTGTGATTCCGTCCCTGTCTACTCTGTTAGCTTCAAGTAGTGTTCCTGTGAGCCGTGGCTGGGGTCTAGGCTGTGTCCATACCCGGGGCTGCAGGGCAGGCGGGGGTCAGTGCTCTGAACGAGGGTCATCTTACAGGTCAGAGTGTCCACCCGAACCTCGCACCACCCTGGGAAGTCCACCGGGTGATGCACCCTGTCCAGAGAGAGAGAGAGAGAGAGAGAAGGGTTGTTGAACTGGTAGTCTAAACGTTTTCAATGGCTTACTTTACATATATGCTTTCTCTGAAAGCATGATGATGACAATATAGATAATATAGATAATGTAATACAACTCTAAGCATTTCAGAGGCTGGGGGAATATATTCCTTGCATTTATTTTCAAATCAAAAACCATAATTATCAGATCTTTAGAGAATAAAAATAAAAATTCCCTTTCAAGGACCTCTGCGCCTGGATACAATTTTCATGGCTGTATTACATTGCAAGCTTCTCCCAACCATGGCAATCAGGTTCCTATTCCCACCTCTGCAAATCTAAATACAACGACCCAGAAAGGCACATTGATCACAGGTGCGTAGTGTACTCACGTCTCGCAGCAGCCGACGCCGACAGGATGCAGACAGGTACACTGCAGACAGCCGTCCTCCATCCAGGACTCCCCCAGAGAGAAGTGTCTCCCCTCGTACACACACAGCGCTAGGGTAGAAAGAGACCCCCACCAAAGGTGTTACCCCAATCATACATAAACCAAGCCTCATTTATCCACAAAACTTCAACTTCAATTTATAAATCACAACCTTAACATAAACAAAAGTAATTTAGTACCAAAAGCAGTCTTCCCGGGCTTGGACGTGTTGACGATGGACTTTCATTCAAGAAGAGCAAACCTGAATGATACCCTGAATCACAGGGTAATAAAAATCTACTCTGAACTTAAAATCCATTCAACAGGCCCAATGCCTTCAGATTAACGCTAAACACCCTATCCTAGAGCATGGCTTTGCTTACCTTTGGAGTTGAAGTGGCACTGCATAGGAGCCGCAAGGCAGGTGGTCCAGAGCAGTGTCCCAGCCAGGAAGGTCAGTGGCCAGTTTCTCCCAACAATGGAGTCCATCGTCACCATGTTCTTCATGTTTTCGTTTTGTAGTTCTAGATCTAGTTCTCAGAGTTTTCTGATTCCTCTCTTCCACCTCAATTTATACCCCAACATCTTTACGACCGCAGCGTACAGGGTGGAGGTGGGGTTAGTTAGCTCCATCACAAGGACCGACCAGGGTCGAGGCAGGGGTGTGGGGCATGTGGGGTGTCACAGGGTTGGGTTTGGCGGGGGGGGGGGGGGGGGCAAGGGGAAAAAGTCTGTGTCTTGGCATCGCCTTGGCAATCTGGAGATCAGCACCTCTTCGCTCCAGTGGGTATGACCTCTATAATGATAGAAACACATCCTTAAATGACTAAGACTTGGAGGCTAAGAGAGAGGTGAGAGGAAGGAGGGAAGTGAGAGAGAGGTAGAAAGGAGAGCAGAAGGGGAGGCCTGTGGATAACCAGTAATAGAGAGAGGAATAAATGGCTAACATGATTTAACTCCATTGATTCAAATCTGTGTTCATCCACATACGATTTCCCTATTGGGATTGAAGTTAAATATCTTCATTACTACCTTACTAAGGATTCCAGCTGAGGAGGAAAGTACCAGTGAGTGACTAGCTGCGTTACCTTTCACTACCAGATGTGTTACTATGTGGTTACTAAGACGCTCTTACATGCAAACACAGATGCATAATACTGCAGATGAAGTCAGCGACCTACTGCCTCCACTGACCCCAGTCTACCTCATTTGGATGAGCTCTTATGTATGATGTCATGGCGTGCAGCCATGTCTCCAATCTGTGACCTCATGCGGGCCCTGTCCAGCAGCGGTTAGTCAGTCGCCCCCTCCCCAGAGGAGCAGAGACGCAGGATGTTTGGGAGCAGGAAACTCATAAAGGACAGGATAAGACTTTTTTACTTTTATACTGGCTGCTGCTATGGCTGCTGCAGGCAGGTGGCAGGTATGCATGTGTATGCTTTTATACACCCGCTCTTCAATTTAGGATGAAATGTGTCATGATTTTAGGGCGACAGCCTGGTCTATGGAATGTCAAATGGAAAAGGATGGAGATTCTCTCACTCTCATGCCACCAATGAACTGCTCGTCCATGAAGACACTAATGGGTGTGAGACAAATTCCTTCGTCACAGGTTTTTCCCCATGAACTCTGTCTGTCTGCAGATTGACAGCAAAAGTGGAAGGAGATGAGCTAATGTTTTGTTCTGGCTCAGGGAGCGTTAACTTGCTACCTCGGATAGAACAACTCTACCCAGCCAAATCACATGTCCCAAACAAACCCTCCTTTTTGAAGGTTTGACAGGGTTAGCAGACTCTCTTATGCAGAGTAACTTACAGGAGCAATTAGGGTTAGGTGCCTTGCTCAACAGATTTTTCACCTTGTCGGCTCAGGGATTTGAACCAGAGATCTTTTGATTACTGGCACAACGCTCTTAAACCTGCTGCCATCACCCCAATACAAGACAATAACCCCACAAGACTGCCCCATGGAGATGTAGAGAGCAAGGGATGCAGTTCAATTTAAGCACTGTGCTAGTAGTGCCTATGATGGCATGTGCTCCAACCCAAAGACAACGAAGAGGTTTAGCGTATACACAATTCAAAGTAAGACATTTAATTTGCACATAAATGTGTTGCAAATCTATAATGGAACTCAAATCCCATACATCCTAGGCCGTCATTGAAAATAAGAATTTGTTCTTAACTGTCTTGCCTAGTTAAATGAAGGTAAAATAAGATAAAAAATGTACTTCTGTTGACTATCCCTTTAAGATTACACGGTAAACCCCGCCCCCAATGTTCCCATCCAGGAAGTAAGTGACCACTATCAGACCAGCTAAATCAACATCTGAAAACAACGATTGGCAACACACTCGCTCATTGACAGTGACTTAGAGATTGATTAAGTTTTCCTGATATCAGCAGCAGACTGTTGTGATCACACAAAAAAAACATAATCAAGTCCGAAAATAAATGTGTCGCTATAATGTCATTATTGTGAATCGAGGCGATACAAGTTCACATTTCGATCGGACTGATGGTCTGTAAACGGACTGTATCTCAGTATTTTTTTCAAGACAACTGCAGAAACTATTGTTTGTGCGCTACCAAGGGGATTTTTGCACTCAGGCCTTCCAAGCTAGCCCACGGCCAGGAAAGGCTTGCTAGCTACAACCCTATTTGCTTCTGCGAATTTATGAGTAACGTTCGCTAGCTTTTTACTTGTATGTGTTAAATAAGATGGACACAGACAAGTTTAACTATGTCTACAGTTGTGACTTGGACATTAATGTTCAACTGAAAATGTAAGTATTTTGTTACCGTGGGCTACTTATGGGCCATAATCTACAAGTAGCAAGTTAACTATCTCGCTCGATCCTTAAATGCTCTTCTATGTTTTAGGCTGGGTCTCAGAAGAACGTTGACATCTGCTGTAAAAAGGGCTTTATAAATACATGTGATTGATTGATGTCAACAATAAACAATATCAGTCAGTGTAGCTATAGCTGCCTACCTAGGTCTTATTATACCTTGGTGACCTAGCTAGCCGACTTAAGTCCATAACTACGTACTGTTAAATGATAGCATGTTGACATCAATTACAATGCACCTCGAGTCTCTGTTGTCTAATACCACTTTACATGCGTGAAAAATGATTGCAACACTTGTCCCAAAAGTATCTCATTACATTGCTAGCTGACGTTAGTTGTTTGTCTTCTATTTACCTTAGCGAGCATGGCAACACCATGACTCAACCGGTATCACGGCTCCATAACGTGCCCAGTGAGGGCTCTTATTTGGGAACACGGAAAAATCCGCATTTTCTTGACATCATGCACATTCCAACGGCTCATCTACCTCTCGTGACGTCACTTAACGAGCTCGGCTCCGCTGTGGTGGCCCGTAAATAACGTTCATAATGCTCAACAAACAGTGCAGTGCTTCCGGTTAGGCCGTTACACACTGGAATAATAGGGTGATGCGTTTTGTCACAACTTGTCAGGGGACTGTTAACGTTGTCTCAACACCGCAGAATGTACAAAGATATGTTCCGGGATATGCCCTGTCATTTAGCCTGGTGGCAATACAACTAATTTAGCCAAATGTGAACACACTTGCAGGTGTTCATAGATCTGTGGACCTCCAGAGTGTTGATCTACAACTTTTGTCTAGATTTTAGAACTTTGGCTGAGCAGAGTGGGTAAGAATACTGATTCTGAAAGGGAAGGATGACACGTGATGGTGGTGGTATCAAACTACTTCCCTCTGTCTGTCTCTCATGATCTCCCCCCTGTACCCCCCTTACAGAGGCAGTTTGGAGGGTAAGCGGGAGCAGAAGAGTTACAAGGCCCTGCTGCAGGATCCAATGTTGCGGTTCTCTGGCCTCTACCAGGAGAACTGCTCAGACCTCTATGTTACCTGTCAGGTGTTTGCAGAGGGCAAGCCCCTGGCGCTGCCCGTGCGCACCTCCTACAAGGCCTTCAGTACACGCTGGAAGTGAGTGACACCCAGGCTGTGTCCCAAATCCCAAATGGCAACCAATTCCCTACATAGTGCACTACTTTTGGCCAGGTTGGTGCACTATGTAGGGAATAGGGTGCCATTTGAGAGCAACCGTAATCAACACTTTGACCTGGTTGCTCTTTATCCCACATTGTAGACTCATTTCACGATAATTAATACAAAATATAATCGTCCTTGTGAACTGTTCTGTAAACTTTCTCTCACTCTCTCTGTCTGTCTCTCTCTCTCTGTCTCTCTCTGTCTCTCTCTGTCTCTCTCTGTGTCTCTCTGTCTGTCTCTGTCTGTCGGTCTCTGTCTGTCTCTCAATTCAATTCAAGGGCTTTATTGGCATAGGAAACGTGTTAACATTGCCAAAGCAAGTGAGGTAGATAATATATAAAGTGAAATAAACAATAAAAATTAACAGTCTCTCTGTCTCTCTCTGTCTCTGTCTGTCTCTCTGTCTCCTCCCTATCACCTCTCTCTCTCTCCCTTCCTCTTTCCCCTTCCCCAGCTGGAATGAGTGGCTGAAGCTGCCAGTGAAGTACCCTGACCTGCCCCAGAGTGCCCAGGTGGCCCTTACTGTGTGGGATGTGTACGGACCGGGCCGAGCCACCCCTGTGGGGGGAACCACCGTCACCCTCTTCGGCAAATATGGGTGAGTCCAAGTCCATCTCAGCAAATATATGTCCATATACTGTATATTACTGTACTATGGAAGGGAATTGGAATTTCAGTATACTTTCTGAATTGACCCCAACCCTAGCTGACTGTATATGGAAGAAGTATGTGGCTATTATTGGGGTGGGGGACAACTCCGAAAGCCAACCAGAACATTGACTGATGCCATCTCCCGTCCCCTCTCCATCTCCCCTTCCTCTCTCTCAGGATGTTCCGGCAGGGCATGCACGACCTGAAGGTGTGGCCGGGGGTGGAGGGGGACGGAGGGGAGCCCACCAGCACCCCAGGGAGGACCAGCAGCAGTCTGGCAGAGGACCAGATGGGGCGACTGGCCAAGGTAAGCACAGGGTCAGGGGTCCCCCTGGAGGGTTTGTTTGTGTGTTTGACGGCGGAGAGAGTGTGTGATGTTCTCCTGTGAAAGGACTCGTCTAAATCACTGTCTATTCCAGGCCCCTGACCTGGAGTTTCTCAGTGATGTGAGTACTAGGGGTTGGAAGGAGGGGAGAGGGGGTCGGAATGCTGGATGTGTATGTAGGCCTGTGTGTGTAGGCCTGTGTGTGTTTGTGTCTATTTCTTTGTTGGTGCACATATTAGGCCCTATAGCTAAATCTTGCTGAATTTGTGTGTGTGTGTGGCTTGTTAATGTTTGTTAGGAATATGGTGCATCAAACACCCCTGCCATTTTACCAGAGAAACAACTAAGAAGCACCACCTTTGTATAATGCATATAATTAAAATCAGGGATTCCTAAACTCGGTGCTCTGGAGCCCAAGAGGTGCATGCTTTGGATTTTGCCGTAACACTACACAGCTTGTTCAAATTATCAAAGCTTGATGATTTGTGGATTATTTGAATCAGCTGTGTAGTGCTAGGGCAAAAACCAAAACATGCACCCCTTGGGGTCCTGAAGGACCGAGTTCTGGAAACCCCGATTTAAATCTTGCACTAATGTGTCATTAGCCTTTGGTGTGTTGGTTTTGATTTTGCAGTAATTTACTAAGAATTAGACCCACTGACCATTTTATCAAGCTGAAGTCAAAATAAAAGGGATTAATGGTGCCCCATGGGTTTGTCAACCGGCTGTAAGTACTGGAAACTGTCTGTACCAAGTTCAGAGTGAGCTCTAATAGCTATAGCGAATGTTGTGCTTGTGTGCCCCTGTCACCCACACTGACTGAGCGGATTGGCTGCTGAGTGTGTGTTCAGTGCTTCCGTTGCACTGGATTGGCCACTGGCACCAAGCTGCGCTCTGATTGGCCGAGCTAGCTTTCTGCAAATCTCTGCTCCACCTCGATTGTATCCTTTATTCCTAACCTCTCAATCTCTTCTCCTCTTTCTTTCCCTCCCTTCCCTCTTTCTTTCTCTCCTTCTAGCTGACCAAGGCCCACCGGCAGGGTCACATGGTGAAGGTCGACTGGTTGGACCGCCTGACCTTCAGAGAGATAGAGATGATCAACGAGGTGAGTTAGTAGAGGATCTGGGGTCAGTTTTTAAAAATCATTGATGCCTTATACTGTAAACCATACACACTCACAATCTCCTGAACGTACGCACGTATCCCAACCGGAGGCCATGGATTACAGGCAACATCCGTATCGAGCTAAAGGCTAGAGCTGCCGCTTTCAAGGAGCGGGAGACAAATCCGGACGCTTATAAGAAATCCCGCTATGCCCTCAGACGAACCATCAAACAAGCAAAGCGTCAGGACAGGATTAAGATTAAATCTTACTACACCGGCTCTGACGCTCGTTGGATGTGGCAGGGCTTGAAAACTATTACAAAGGGAAACCCAGACACGAGCTGCCCAGTGACGCAAGCCTACCAGACGAGCTAAATGCCTTTTATGCTCTCTTCTAGGCAAGCAACACTGAAGCATGCACGAGAGCACCAGCTGTTCTGGATGACTGTAATAACGCTCTCGGTAGCCGATGTGAACAAAACCTTTAAACAGGTCAACATTCACAAAGCCGCTGGGCCAGACCGATTACCAGGAGGTGTACTCAAAGCATGCGTGGACCAACTGTCAAGTGGCTTCGCTGACATTTTCAACCTCTCCCTGACCGAGTCTGTAATACCTACATGTTTCAAGCAGACCACTGTAGTCCCTGTGTCCAAAGCAGAGAAGGTAACCTGCCTAAATGATTCCCGCCCCATAGCACCTATGTGAGAATGCTGTTCATTGACTACAGCTCTGCGTTCAACACCATAGTGCCCACAAAGCTCATCACTAAGCTAAGGACTCTGGGACTAAACACCTCCCTCTGCAACTGGATCCTGGAATTCCTGACTGGCCACCCCCAGGTGGTAAGAGTAGGCAACAACATGTCTGCCACGCTGATCCTTAACACTGGGGCTCCTCAGGGGTGCGTCCCCTCCTGTACTCACTGTTTAACCACGACTGCGTGCCAAATACGACTCCAACACCATCATTAAATTTGCTGATGACACAACGGGTGGTAGGCTTGATCACCGACAACGATGAGACGGCCTATAGGGAGGAGGTCAGAGAACTGGCAGTGTGGTGCAAGGTCAACAACCTCTGCCGCAATGTGAGCAAAATAAAGGATCTGATCGTGGACTACAGGAAAAGGCGGGCCTAACAGGCCCCCATTAGCATCAACAGGGCTGTAGTGGAGCCCCGAACTATCATGGTCCAAACATACCAAGACAGTCGTGAAGAGGGCACGACAAAACCTTTTCCCCCTCAGGAGACTGAAAGGATTTGTCATGGGTCCCCAGATCCTCAAAAGGTTCTACAGCTGCACCATCGAGAGCATCCTGAGCGGTTGCATCACCGTCCGATATGGCAACTGCTCGGCATCTGACCGTCAGGTGCTACAGAGGGTAGTGCATACGGCCCAGTACATCACTGGGGCCAAGCTGCCTTCCATCCAGGACCTATATAATAGGCGGTGTCAGGGAAAGCCCATAAAATTGTCAGAGACTCCAGTCACCCAAGTCATAGACTGTTTTCTCTGCTACCGCACGGCTAGCGGTACCAGAGCGCCAAGCCTAGGACCAAAAGGCGGCTCAAAAGCTTCTACCCCCAAGCCATAAGAGTGCTGAACAATTAATAAAATTGTCCTCCCACGGACTATTTACATTGACCCCCTCCCTTTGGTACACTGCTGCTACTCGCTGTTTATTATTTATGCATAGTCACTTCACCCCTATCTACATGTACAAATTACCTCAACTAACCTGTACCCCCTGTATATAGTCTCTTTATTCTTGTGTTACTTTTTATGATTATTTTTTACTTTAGTTTATTTGGTAAATATTTTCTTAACTCTTCTTGAACTGCACTGTTGGTTAAGGGCCTGTAAGTAAGCAGTTCACGGTAAGGTCTACACTTGTTGTATTCGGCGCGTGTGACAAATAAAGTTTGATTTGAACAGCCTCATCACAGATGCGTTATATGTGTGACACATAACATGACGTACTTTATATGTAAAGGCCATCGCTCATTTCTGCCGAGACCTCTTTAAAAAAAAAATCGAGAGTCAGTCAGCCAGCCTCTTATGTTTGTGTTCCCACAGAGTGAGAAGCGTAGCTCCAACTTCATGTATCTTATGGTGGAGTTTCCTCGTGTCAAAACTGGAGAAAAGCCTGAGTACAGTATTGTCTATTATGAGAAGGTAGGTATATATGTATACACACACACACACACACACACACACACACACACACACACACACACACACACACACACACACACACACACACACACACACACATACATGGTTGTGACATTTGAGCTGTTGTCATAATTCTGAAAGGGATTGATTGGTTGATTGCCGTGGTGATGTGGTAGCTGATTGGCTGGCTGATTGACTAACTCCTCCCACTCCAGGATGGAGATGACGCCTCACCGGTGCTCACCAGCGCTGACATCGTTAAAGTCCCTGACCCTCAGATGTGCATGGTAAGAGACACACACACAGGGTTAGAATGGAGATTTGTTTAATTTTCAACATATCAATATTGCCATACATGTATTGAGTTTAATGTATTAATCATTTATAATGTCCCTCTGCCCCTGCCATAGGAGAACCTTGTGGAGAGCAAGCACCATAAATTGGCCCGTAGCCTTAGGAGTGGCCCGTCGGACCACGACCTGAAGCCTAACGCTGCCACACGAGATCAGCTCAACGTTAGTACCATTAGTCAACCACAACTGTATGTGTGTCTGTGTGTGATTCTAGCAGTAGGCGCAATCTTGTGTGTATGTCTCTCTCTACAGGTCATAGTGAATTACCCTCCGACCAAGCAACTGAGCTCAGAGGAACAGGACCTGGTGTGGAAGTTCCGTTACTACCTCACCACTCAGGAGAAGGTGTGTGTCCTGCTAAGTTTGAAGTCCTTTTATGGTTGTCCTTTTTAGTCCATTTTATTTGTGATTTGAAGTATGTAGACACACAACACAGTATGTGCATGTTTATAGCAGAATACATTTCCATACAAAATGGAAACAAAGTTGGACAGCATCTAGGGCCCATCGAGTTCCTGATCTCATTACCTGACCAGGGAAGAATCCTAGATTAGCATTGTCCCAGTATAACTGGGGCCCTGAGTTTCTCTTGGTTAAGTCACAGGGTCAGGAAAAACCCAGAGCCCTATGTTCACCACAACAACACTCAAATACACTCCATGAGTGTTGACACACTTGTCTAAGCTAATTACCTAAGAGCCCCTTTTCCCTCTCCCCTCCAGGCACTGACTAAGTTCCTAAAGTGTGTGAACTGGGCGCTGCCCGGGGAGGCTAAGCAGGCCCTGGAGCTGCTGGGGAAGTGGAGGCCCATGGATGTTGAGGACTCCCTAGAGCTGCTCTCCTCCCAGTTCACCAACCCCACCGTACGACGCTACGCTGTGACCAGGCTGCAGCAGGCCGACGACGAGGTAGGTTGCAGGGGGCGGTGAAGAGAGAGTGTGTGTTGGGTTGTTTGTGTGTGTGTGTGTGTGTGTGAGTGGGGGGAGGGGGAGTGACACAGCAGAGCGACACAGCAAAGCCATGTACACTACCGTTCAAAAGTTTGGGGTCACTTAGAAATGTCCTTATTATTAAAGAAAAGCAACTTTTTTTTTGTCCATTTAAAATAACATCAAATTGATCAGAAAAACAGTGTAGACATTGTTAATGTTGTGAATGACTATTGTAGCTGGAAATGGCTTCTTTTTTTAATGGAATATCTCCATAGTGTACAGAGGCCTATTATAAGCAACCATCACTCCTGTGTTCCAATAGCACGTTGTGTTAGCTAATCCAAGTTTATAATTTTAAAAGGCTAATTGATCATTAGAAAATCCTTTTGCAATTATGTAAGCACAGCTGAAAACGGTTGTTTGGATTAAAGAATTAATAAAAACTGGCCTTCTTTAGACTAGTTGAGTATCTGGAGCATCAGCATTTGTGGGTTCAATTACAGGCTCAAAATGGCCAGAAACAAACTTTCTTCTGAAACTCGTCAGTCTATTCTCGTTCTGAGAAATTAAGGCAGAGTTCCTCTGTCCAGTGTCTGTGTTCTTTTGCCCATCTTAATATTTTATTTTTATTGGCCAGTCTGAGATATGGCTTTTTCTTTGCAACTCTGCCGAGAAAGCAAGCATCCCGGAGTCACCTCTTCACCGTTGACGTTGAGACTGGTGTTTTGCGGGTACTATTTAATGAAGCTGCCATTTGAGGACTTGTGAGGCGTCTGTTTCTCAAACTCGACACTCTAATGTACTTGTCCTCTTGCTCAATTGTGCACCGGGGCCTCCCACTCCTCTTTCTATTCTGGTTAGAGCCACTTTGCGCTGTTCTGTGAAGGGAGTAGTACACAGCGTTGTACAAGATCTTCAGTTTCTTGGCAATTTCTCGCATGGAATAGCCGTCATTTCTCAGAACAAGAATAGACTGACAAGTTTCAGAAGAAAGTTATTTGTTTCTGGTAATTATGAGCCTGTAATCGAATCCACAAATGCTGATGTTCCAGATACTCAACTAGTCTAAAGAAGGCCAGTTTTATTGCTTCTTTAATCAGAATAACAGTTTTCAGCTGTGCTAACATAAAATGATAAACTTGGATTAGCTAACACAATGTGCCATTGGAACACAGGAGTGATGGTTGCTGATAACAGGCCTATGTAGATATTCCATTGAAAATCAGCTGTTTCCAGCTACAAAACTCATTTACAACATTAACAATGTCTGATCAATTTGATGTTATTTTAATGGACATAAAAATTTGCTTTTCTTTCAAAAACAAGGACATTTCTATGTGACTTTTGAATGTTTGTGTGTGTGTACATGTACTACATTCTCACACACACACACACACACACACACACCTACGTATCGCTCTCCCTGTGCTCCAGGACCTGCTGATGTACCTTCTCCAGCTGGTCCAGGCTCTAAAATATGAGAACTTCAACGACATCCAGTGTGGGCTGGAGCCAGGAGGCAAGCGGGACAGCCAGGGCCTGGCAGAGAGCTCCACCCTGGGGGACCTAGACAGGTTAGAGGGGGGTCAAGGTGGAGGGTTGAAAGTTGTGATCGAATCAGGGACAACTCTGGCACTAGTTCATAGCCTCGGACCCTGAGTTTATTCTGGTCAGGTCGTTAGCCAGTGTTGGACAGGGGAGAAAACTCCTGGCCCCTAGATATGTCTGGTGTTGGTTGTCTGCTGTGCTATTTAACTGTGTTCTAACAGTGCAACATGAACTGTCTGTATGTCTCCAGTTCCCAGATCTTGACTGCTCCAGCAGTGCCCTCACCTGTCCCGAATGGAAAGGAAGGGGCGGACAGTGAGAATCCCGAGGTAAAAAATGTACAGGAGAAGGGGAAAGGACAGACGTTTATTTGTCTGACGAGAGAGGTAGTAATGTTGGTTCTGTGTTTCTACAGCAGGACCTGTGTTCCTTTCTCATTTCCCGTGCCTGTAAGAACTCAACACTGGCCAACTACCTCTACTGGTGAGGATCAATTAGTGTGTGTGTGTGTGTGTGTATGCGTGCATATATAAGACACGTGTGTGTACTAAATCTGTGTGTGCTCCCTCAGGTATGTAATAGTGGAGTGTGAGGACCAGGACACCCAGCAGAGAGACCTAAAAACCCACAAGATGTATCTCAACGTCATTGGGAGGTTTAGCCAAGCGCTGCTCAAGGTTAGACTTTCAACGCGCCTCATATCTTACTTCATCCTTCCGTTAATTTACATTTTCAGGACTATGAATTTGCTTGTGCAGTGAATGATACGGCGGTGAATTTCCCCCTCTTTCATGATCTTACTTCTCTGTACTCTCGCTCTCTAGGGTGATAAGAGTGTGAGGGTGATGCGGTCTCTCCTGGCATCCCAACAGACGTTTGTGGACAGACTGGTGCAGCTGATGAAGGCCGTGCAGAGAGAGAGCGGCAACCGCAAGAAGAAGGTACGAGAAGACCAATGATGCACACTTTACACTCCTCCCTCTGTCAGTCCGCTTTCTTCCGTTGTGGTTCCCAATGAACATGACCCAGGTCTTCCCTGCGACTGGTGTTTACGATTGCTGGTTGACACTGGCGCCCCCCCCCCCCCCGTGTTTCAGACGGAGCGACTGCAGGCTCTGCTGGCGGACAATGAGAAGGTGAACCTGTGTGAGATTGACCCCATCCCGCTACCTCTGGAACCCTCGGTCAGAATCCGAGGCATCGTACCAGACACCGCCACGCTATTCAAGGTGCACCATCTCTCCATCGCTGGCTAATTCTTCCGTCTCAACGCTATCCTTCCTCTCCTCCTTCCATTCCTTCTCCTCTCCCTCTCGAACGTATCCCTCCTTATTTTCATCTTCTTCTTCCTCCTCCTTCATCCTCCCTTTCTCTCCCTCTTCTTTGGTTGTGCTATGTAGCAGTTGTTTTTGTATGTTCGTCTGCGAATGTGCCTTTTTTTTTCTACGTGTCCTTATCTCACCGCTGTTTGTCTGTGCGTGTATTATAGAGCGCCCTGATGCCAGCCAAGCTGATCTTCAAGGCGGAGGACGGGGCGATGTACCCGGTCATCTTCAAACACGGAGACGACCTGAGACAAGACCAGCTCATTCTACAGATCATCTCTCTCATGGACAAGGTCAGAAACTAGCATTATTGCCATGTCATTACCGTAGAAACAAAGTACTGTATTTATTATTATGGACATGGTCTGAAACAAGCATATTATTATCATATTACCTTACTACAAACTTTCTGTAAGCCGCTTTGGATAAAAGCATCTGCTAAATGACTGAAATGTAAACGACACAGGCTGTTGTTTATATTTCAGCCTCGCCTAGAAGGTTCTAGAGAAGGTTAAGAGTCGGTGTCGTGTGAATTATGTAAATTCTCTCTCAGTTGCTCAGGAAAGAGAACCTGGACCTGAAGTTGACACCCTACAAAGTCCTGGCTACAAGCACCAAGCATGGTGAGCACCACCGATGTAGCTATCGATTAGAATACTGGGTCAGGACATGTGGGAAGTGACCTCTGACCTGTGTGTTGTCCTTCCTCCAGGGTTCATGCAGTTTGTTCAGTCAGTGCCTGTGGCTGAGGTCCTGGCCACTGAAGGAAACATCCAGGTAGAATTGACTGTATCCATGGCTAAGAGACTTAACATTATTTGCTATGTAAGGTGTTTGTCGAGCATCTTTGCTCTGTGCAGACACGTCTTGTGATGTCTTCTCTGGCCTAATTTGTTGTAAGCGATTGTGTTATTATTATACTTAAGAAAATATTTACTAAATAAAGTTTTTTTAACTCTTATTTTTCTTAACTGCATTGATGGCTTGTAAGTAAGCATTTCATGGTAAACCTGTTGTATTTGGCACATTACAAATGCCATTTGATTTGTGTAAGACTCCTCTCTCTCTTCCTGTGTCTCTCCAGAGTTTCTTCAGAAAACACGCCCCCAGTGAAAAGGGGCCCTATGGCATCAGCCCTGAGGTGATGGACACCTACGTGAAGAGCTGTGGTGAGTCTACTACCAATAACACCCTCCCACCGACCAATCCCTGGCCTTGGTGTGAGCTCATTTAAAGTGTGTTTTGGGATGACATCTTTTTTTGTTGTTGTCTTTCCTCTACTCTTTCTTGTTCCAGCTGGTTACTGTGTCATCACATACATCCTGGGTGTAGGAGACAGGCACTTGGACAACCTGCTCCTCACAAAGACTGGTGAGTCTATAGGAATTATGTGTCATGTACCTCCAACACCCCATGGTTGGATTTCTACCATTCGTTGTCTGATCCATTAGTCCTTTCCTTCAAATGCTGCTCCACTCTATTCTGTGTGACTGATGACACTTTGTGACAACTGCTGTTGTAAAAAGGGCTTCATGAATACATTTCATTGAATACCTTTCCATCTTCCATTTTTCAGGAAAGTTGTTCCACATAGACTTTGGCTACATCCTGGGTCGTGACCCCAAGCCCCTGCCTCCTCCTATGAAGCTGAGTAAGGAGATGGTGGAGGGGATGGGCGGCATGCAGAGTGAACAGTACCAGGAGTTCAGGAAACAGTGTTACACTGCCTTCCTACACCTCAGGAGGTCGGACACACACGCTGCGTTTACACAGGCATCTCAATTCTGATCTTCTGCCACTAATTGGTCATTTTTATCAGCTGTGATGAACCTTTTTTTAATTTCTCTTTCTTTCTCATCCCTGTCTCTTCAGGTACTCTAACCTCATCCTAAATCTGTTCTCTCTCATGGTGGATGCCAACATTCCCGACATTGCCCTGGAGCCTGACAAGACTGTTAAGAAGGTGTGTGTGTGTGTGTGTGTGTATTTCACTTCCCTATGTTGTTTAGCGAATGGTTATGTGAATTGTAAGAGTCCCATTTTGAATGGGACGTTCACTGAATATTCTGTCTCCTCCCCCTCCCAGGTGCAGGACAAGTTCCGATTGGACCTGTCGGACGAGGAGGCGGTGCATTACATGCAGAGTCTGATTGACGAGAGTGTGGGAGCTCTGTTTGCTGCTGTGGTGGAGCAGATACACAAGTTTGCCCAGGTGTGTGTCTCAGCAGGGGTTTAGTATGTGTGTGTCTCTCAGCAGGGGTTTTGTGTGTGTCTCTCTCTCAGCAGGGGTTTAGTGTCTCTCTCTCTCTCAGCAGGGGTTTAGTGTGTGTCTCTCCCTCTCTCTCAGCAAGAGTTTAGTGTGTGTGTGTGTCTCAGCAGGGGTTTAGTGACTCTCTCAGCAGGGGTTTAGTGTGTGTCTCCCTTTCTCTCTCAGCAGGGTTTTAGTGTGTGTGTCTCTCCCTTTCTCTCTCAGCAGTGTGTGTGTGGGGTTTAGTGTGTGTGTGTGTGTGTGTCTCCCTTTCTCTCTCAGCTGGGGAGTTTAGTGTGTGTGTGTGTGTGTCTCTCCCTTTCTCTCTCAGCTGGGGTTTAGTGTGTGTGTGGTGGGTGTTGTGTGTGTCTCTCCCTTTCTCTCTCAGCTGGGGTTTAGTGGGGTTTAGCTGGGGTTTAGTGTGTGTGTGTGTCTCTCCTTTCTCTCTCAGCCTTTCTCTCTCAGCTGGGGGGGTTTTTGTGTGTGTGTCCTTTCTCTCTCTCAGCCTTTCCCTTTCTCTCTCAGCTGGGGTTTAGTGTGTGTGTGTGTGTCTCTCCCTTTCTCTCTGTGTGTGTCTCTCCCTTTCTCTCTCAGCTGGGGTTTAGTGTGTGTGTCTCTCCCTTTCTCTCTCAGCTGGGGTTTAGTGTGTGTGTGCCTCTCCCTTTCTCTCTCAGCTGAGGTTTAGTGTAGTGTGTGTCTCTCCCTTTCTCTCTCAGCTGGGGTTTAGTGTGTGTGTGCCTCTCCCTTTCTCTCTCAGCTGAGGTTTAGTGTGTGTGTCTCTCCCTTTCTCTCTCAGCCGGGGTTTAGTGTGTGTGTGTGTGTGTGTGTGTGTGTGTGTGTCTCTCCCTTTCTCTCTCAGCTGGGTCTCTCCCTTTCTCTCTCAGTGGGGTTTAGTGTGTGTGTCTCTCCCTTTCTCTCTCTGGGGTTTAGTGTGTGTGTGTCTCTCCCTTTCTCTCTCAGCTGGGGTTTAGTGTGTGTGTGTCTCTCCCTTTCTCTCTCAGCTGGGGTTTAGTGTGTGTGTGTGTCTCCTTTCTCTCTCAGTGGGATTTAGTGTGTGTGTCTCTCCTTTCCCTCTCTCAGCTGGGGTTTAGTGTGTGTGTGTGTCTCTCCCTTTCTCTCTCAGCTGGGGTTTAGTGTGTGTGTCTCTCCCTTTCTCTCCCTTTCTCTCTCAGCTGGGGTTTAGTGTGTGTGTCTCTCCCTTTCTCTCTCAGCTGGGGTTTTAGTGTGTGTGTGTGTCTCTCCCTTTCTCTCTCAGCTGGGGTTTAGTGTGTGTGTGTGTGTCTCCCTTTCTGTCTCAGCTGGGGTTTAGTGTGTGTGTGTGTTTCCCTCTCTCAGCTGGGGTTTAGTGTGTGTCTCCCTTTCTCTCTCAGCTGGGGTTTAGTGTGTGTGTGTGTGTGTGTGTGTGTCTCTCCTTTCTCTCTCAGCTGGGGTTTAGTGTGTGTGTGTGTGTCTCTCCTCTCAGCTGGGGTTTAGTGTGTGTGTGTCTTCCTTTCTCTCAGCTGGGGTTTAGTGTGTGTGTCTCTCCCTTTCTCTCTCAGCTGGGGTTTGTGTGTGTGTGTGTGTGTCTCTCCCTTTCTCTCTCAGCTGGGGTTTAGCTGGGGTTTGTGTGTGTGTGTGTCTCTCCCTTTCTCTCTCAGCTGGGTTTAGTGTGTGTGTGTGTCTCTCCCTTTCTCTCTCAGCTGGGGTTTTGTGTGTGTCTCTCCTTTCTCTCTCAGCTGTGTGTGTGTGTCTCTCCCTTTCTCTCTCAGCTGGGGTTTAGTGTGTGTGTGTGTGTGTCTCTCCCTTTCTCTCTCAGCTGGGGTTTGTGTGTGTGTGTGTGTGTGTCTCTCCCTTTCTCTCTCAGCTGGGGCTGGGGTTTGGGGTTTGTGTGTGTGTGTGTCTCAGCTCCCTTTCTCTCTCAGCTGGGGTTTGTGTGTGTCTCTCCCTTTCTCTCTCAGCTGTGTGTGTGTGTGTGTGTGTGTGTCTCTCCCTTTCTCTCTCAGCTGGGGTTTAGTGTGTGTGTGTCTCTCTCCTTTCTCTCTCAGCTGGGGTTTAGTGTGTGTGTGTGTCTCTCCTTTCTCTCTCAGCTGGGGTTTAGTGTGTGTGTGTGTGTCTCTCCCTTTCTCTCTCAGCTGGGGTTTTAGTGTGTGTGGGGTTTGGGGTTTAGTGTGTGTGTGTGTGTCTCTCCCTTTCTCTCTCAGCTGGGGTTTAGTGTGTGTGTGTCTCTCCCTTTCTCTCTCAGCTGGGGGGTCTCTCCCTTTCTCTCTCAGCTGAGGTTTAGTGTGTGTGTGTGTCTCTCCCTTTCTCTCTCAGCTGGGGTTTAGTGTGTGTGTCTCTCCCTTTCTCTCTCAGCTGGGGTTTAGTGTGTGTGTGTCTCTCCCTTTCTCTCTCAGCTGGGGTTTAGTGTGTGTGTCTCTCCCTTTCTCTCTCAGCTGGGGTTTAGTGTGTGTGTGTGTGTCTCTCCCTTTCTCTCTCAGCTGGGTCTCTCAGCTGGGGTGTGTGTGTGTCTCTCCCTTTCTCTCTCAGCTGGGGTTTTTAGTGTGTGTGTGTGTGTGTCTCCCTTTCTCTCTCAGCTGGGGTTTAGTGTGTGTGTGTGTGTGTTCTCTCTCAGCTGGGGTTTAGTGTGTGTGTGTCTCTCCTTTCTCTCTCAGCTGGGGTTTGTGTGTGTGTCTCTCCCTCTCTCAGCTGGGGTTTTGTGTGTGTGGGTTTAGTGTGTGTGTGTGTGTGTCTCTCCCTTTCTCTCTCAGCTGGGGTTTGTGTGTGTGTGTGTGTCTCTCCCTTTCTCTCTCAGTGGGGTAGTGTGTGTGTGTGTCTCCCTTTCTCTCTCAGCTGGGGTTTGTGTGTGTCTCCCTTTCTCTCTCAGCTGGGGTTTGTGTGTGTGTCTCTCCCTTTCTCTCTCAGCTGGGGTTTCAGTGTAGTGTGTGTGTGTCTCTCCCTTTCTCTCTCAGCTGGGGTTTCAGCTGGGGTTTAGTGTGTGTCAGCTGGGGTTTGTGTGTGTGTGTGTGTGTCTCTCCTTTCTCTCTCAGCTGGGGTTTGTGTGTGTGTGTGTCTCTCCCTTTCTCTCTGGGGTTCAGCTCAGGGGTTTAGTGTGTGTGTGTCCCTTTCTCTCTCAGCTGGGGTTTAGTGTGTGTGTGTGTGTCTCTCCTTTCTTTCAGCTGGGGTTTTGTGTGTGTCTCTCCCTTTCTCTCTCAGCTGGGGTTTAGTGTGTGTGTGTCTCTCCCTTTCTCTCTCAGCTGGGGTTTGTGTGTGTGTGTCTCTCCCTTTCTCTCTCAGCAGTGTGTGTGTGTGTGTGTCTCTCCCTTTCTCTCAGCTGGGGTTTAGTGTGTGTGTGTGTGTGTCTTCCCTTTCTCTCTGTGTTTGTGTGTGTCTCCTTTCTCTCTCAGCTGGGGTTTGTGTGTGTGTGTCTCTCCCTTTCTCTCTCAGCTGGGGTTTTGTGTGTGTGTCTCTCCTTTCTCTCTCAGCTGGGGTTTGTGTGTGTGTGTCTCCCTTTCTCTCTCAGCTGGGGTTTAGTGTGTGTTTGTGTGTGTGTGTGTCTCCCTTTCTCTCTCAGCTGGGGTTTAGTGTGTGTGTGTGTGTCTCCCTTTCTCTCTCAGCTGGGGTTTAGTGTGTGTGTGTGTCTCTCCCTTTCTCTCTGTGTGTGTGTGTGTCTCTCCCTTTCTCTCTCAGCTGGGGTTTAGTGTGTGTGTGTGTGTCTCTCCCTTTCTCTCTCAGCTGGGGTTTAGCTGGGGTTTGTGTGTGTGTGTGTCTCTCCCTTTCTCTCTCCTTTCTCTCTCAGCTGGGGTTTAGTGTGTGTGTGTGTGTGTGTCTCTCCTTTCCTTTCTCTCAGCTGGGGTTTTTGTGTGTGTCTCTCCCTTTCTCTCTCAGCTGTGTGTGTGTCTCTCCTTTCTCTCTCAGCTGGGTTTAGTTTAGTGTGTGTGTCTCAGCTGGGGTTTAGTGTGTGTGTCTCTTCCCTTTCTCTCTCAGCTGGGGTTTAGTGTGTGTGTCTCTCCTTTCTCTCTCAGCTGGGGTTTGTGTGTGTGTGTGTGTCTTTCTCTCCTTTCTCTCTCAGCTGGGGTTTTGTGTGTGTGTGTGTGTCTCTTCCTTTCTCTCTCAGCTGGGGTTTAGTGTGTGTGTGTCTCTTCCTTTCTCTCTCAGCTGTGTGTCTCTCCCTTTCTCTCTCAGCTGGGGTTTAGTGTGTGTGTGTGTGTCTCTCCTTTCTCTCTCAGCTCAGCTGGGGTTTGTGGTGTTGTGTGTGTCAGCTGGGGTTTGTGTGTGTGTGTCTCTCCCTTTCTCTCTCAGCTGGGGTTTAGTGTGTGTGTGTCTCTCTCCTTTCTCTCTCAGCTGGGGTTTGTCTCTCCTTTCTCTCAGCTGGGGTTTGTGTGTGTGTGTCTCTCCCTTTCTCTCTCAGCTGGGGTTTAGTGTGTGTGTGTTGTGTGTCTCTCTCCTTTCTCTCTCAGCTGGGGTTTAGTGTGTGTCTCTCCCTTTCTCTCTCAGCTGGGGTTTGGGGTTTAGTGTGTGTGTGTGTCTCTCCCTTTCTCTCTCAGCTGTGGGTTTAGTGTGTGTGTGTCTCTCCCTTTCTCTCTCAGCTGGGGTTTAGTGTGTGTGTGTGTGTCTCCCTTTCTCTCTCAGCTGGGGTTTAGTGTGTGTGTGTGTGTGTCTCCCTTTCTCTCTCAGCTGGGGTTTAGTGTGTGTGTGTCTCTCCCTTTCTCTCTCAGCCGGGGTTTAGTGTGTGTGTGTGTGTGTGTCTCTCCCTTTCTCTCTCAGCTGGGGTTTAGTGTGTGTGTGTCTCTCCCTTTCTCTCTCAGCTGGGGTTTGTGTGTGTCTCTCCCTTTCTCTCTCAGCTGGGGTTTAGTGTGTGTGTGTGTGTGTGTCTCTCTCCTTTCTCTCTCAGCTGGGGTTTAGTGTGTGTCTCTCCCTTTCTCTCTCAGCTGGGGTTTGTGTGTGTGTGTGTGTCTCTCCCTTTCTCTCTCAGCTGGGGTTTAGTGTGTGTGTGTCTCTCCCTTTCTCTCTCAGCTGGGGTTTAGTGTGTGTGTGTGATGTGTGTGTCTCTCTCCTTTCTCTCTCAGTGTGTGTGTGTGTCTCTCCTTTCTCTCTCAGCTGGGGTTTGTGTGTGTCTCAGCTGGGGTTTAGTGTGTGTGTGTGTGTGTGTGTGTGTCTCCCTTTCTCTTTCAGCTGGGGTTTAGTGGTGTTTAGCTGGGGTGTGTGTGTGTCTCTCTCTCCCTTCTCTCTCAGCTGGGGTTTAGTGTGTGTGTGTCTCAGCTGTCAGCTGGGGAATTTAGTGTGTGTGTGTGTGTGTGTGTCTCTCCTTTCAGCTGGGGTTTAGTGTGTGTGTCTCTCCCTTTTCTCTTTCAGCTGGGGTTTAGTGTGTGTGTGGGGTTTAGTGTGTGTGTGTGTGTGTCTCTCAGCCTTTCTCTTTCAGCTGGGGTTTAGTGTGTGTGTCTCTCCTTTCCTTTCTCTCTCCCTTTCAGCTGGGGTTTAGTGTGTGTGTCTCTCCTTTCTCTCTCAGCTGGGGTTTAGTGTGTGTGTGTGTTTCTCTCTGTCTCTCCTTTCTCTTTCAGCTGGGGTTTTTGTGTGTGTGTCTCCCTTTCTCTTTCAGCTGGGGTTTGTGTGTGTGTGTCTCTCCCTTTCTTTCAGCTGGGGTTTAGTGTGTGTGTGTCTCTCCCTTTCTCTCTCAGCTCAGTGTGTGTGTGTGTGTCTCTTCCTTTCTCTTTCAGCTGGGGTTTAGTGTGTCTCTCCTTTCGTCTCTTTCAGCTGGGGAGGGGTTTAGTGTGTGTGTGTGTCTTTCTCTCAGCTGGGGTTTGTGTGTGTGTGTGTGTCTCTCCCTTTCTCTCTCAGCAGGGGTTTAGTGTGTGTGTGTCTCTTTCTTTCAGCTGGGGTTTAGTGTGTGTCAGTGGGGTGTGTGTGTGTGTGTCTCTCCCTTTCTCTCTCAGCTGGGGTTTGTGTGTGTGTGTCTCTCCTTTCTCTCTCAGCTGGGGTTTAGTGTGTGTGTGTGTGTGTTTCTCTTTCAGCTGGGGTTTAGTGTGTGTGGGCTGGGGTTTAGTGGGGTTTGTGTGTGTGTCTCTCTCTCTCTCAGCTGGGGTTTAGTAGTAGTTTGTGTGTGTGTGTGTCTCTCTCTCAGCAGGGGTTTAGTGTGTGTGTGTGTGTCTCTCCCTTTCTCTCAGCTGGGGTTTTGTGTGTGTGTGTGCTCCTTTCTCTCAGCAGCTGGGGTTTAGTGTGTGTGTGTCTCTCTCTCCTTTCTCTTTTGGCAGGGGTTTAGTGTGTGTCTCTCCCTTTCTCTCAGCTGGGGTTTAGTGTGTGTGTGTCTCCCTTTCTCTCTCAGCTGGGGTTTAGTGTGTGTGTGTCTCTCCCTCTCTCTCAGCTGGGGTTTAGTGTGTGCAGGGGTTTAGTGTGTGTGTGTGTGTGTGTGTGTGTGTGCGTCTCTCCCTTTCTCTCTCAGTCTTTTCAGCAGGGGTTTAGTGTGTGTGTGTGTGTGTGTGTGTGTCTCTTTCAGCTGGGGTTTAGTGTGTGTGTCTCCCTCTCTCAGCAGGGGTTTAGTGTGCATCTCTTTCAGCAGGGGTTTAGTGTGTTGTGTGTCTCCCTCTCTCTCTCAGCAGGGGTTTAGTGTGTCTCTCAGCAGGGTTTTAGTGTGTGTCTCTCTCTCTCAGCAGGGGTTTAGTGTGTGTGTGTGTGTGTGTCTCTGTCTCTCTCTCAGCTGGGGTTTAGTGACTCTCAGCTGGGGTTTAGTTTGTGCGTCTCTCTCTCTCTCTCAGCAGGGGTTTGTGTGTGTGTGTCTCTTAACGGGGGGTGTGACTGACAACATTCCGCTGAAAAGGCAGTGCGCGAAATTCTATTTTTTTTTTTTGAAATATGTAACTTTCATACATTAACAAATGCAATACAGCAAATGAAAGAAACTTCTTCTTAATCTACCCATCGTGTCCGATTTCAAAAAGGCTTTACAGGGAAAGCACAACATATGATTGTTAGGTCAGAGCCTAGTCACAAAAACACAGCCATTTTTCCAGCCAAAGAGAGGAGTCACAAAAAGCAGAAATAGATTAAATTAATCACTAACCTTTGATCTTCGTCAGATGACAATCATAGGACTTCACGTTACACAATACATGTATGTTTTGTTCGATGCATATCTATATCCAAAAGTGCATATCTATATCCAAAAATCTCAGTTTACATTGGCGCGTTACGTTCAGTAATGTTTTGCTTCCAAAACATCCGGTGATTTTTGCAGAGAGCCACATCAATTTACAGAAATACTTATAATAAATATTGATTAAAGATACAAGTGTTATTCACAGAATTAAAGATATACTTCTCCTTAATGCAACCGCTGTGTCAGATTTCAAAAAAACTTTACGGAAAAAGCAAACCATGCAATAATCTGAGTACGGCGCTCAGACAACAAAATCAAGCCAAACAGGGAATTTGCCATGTTGGAGTCAACGGAAGTCAGAAATAGCATTATATATAAATATTCACTTACCTTTGATCTTCATCAGAATGCACTCCCAGGAATCCCAGTTCCACAATAAAATGTTTGATAAAGTTAATCTTTATGTCCAAATACCTCCTTTTTGTTTGCATGTTCAGTACACAATCCAAACTCGACGCTCGATCACTAGGGGCAGACAAAGTCAAAAAGTTCCGTTACAGTCCGTAGAAACATGTCAAATGAAGTATCGAATCAATCTTTAGGATGTTAACAAATCTTCAATAATGTTCCAACCAGAGAATTCCTTTTGTGTTCAGAAATGCAAGCTGACTCTAACGTGACCAGCTTGTGGCACTCTGCCAGACTACTGACCCAAAGAGCCCTCATTCCCCCCGCCTTCACAGTAGAAGCATCAAACAAGATTCTAAAGACTGTTGACATCTAGACTGTGTTGGAGTTGTTTTAGTGCGTTTACACACATCACATTCCCAAAATAATAAGCCTTAAGAAGTGCAATATGACCCTATAGACACTTTTTTTTTTTACCTTTATTTTACTAGGCAAGTCAGTTAAGAACAAATTCTTATTTTCAATGACGGCCTAGGAACAGTGGGTTAACTGCCTGTTCAGGGGCAGAACGACAGATTTGTACCTTGTCAGCTCGGGGGTTTGTAGGTATTCGATAGGCCAAGAGTTGAACAACTACAAACCTCAGATTTCCCACTTCCTGGTTGGATTCTTCTCAGGTTTTCATCTGTTGTACTCGGACATCAAACTTCAGTGTTTTCTATCCAAATCTACTAATAATATGCATATGGGACTGAGTAGCAGGCAGTTTACTCTGGGGACGCTTTTCATCCAAGCGTGAAAATGCTGCCCCCTATCACAAACAGGTTAAACATCATGAAAGATCTACAGACAAATCACAATTTTCGCAAGGGGACATTTTCACACATGGACCCAATTCTTTTTTTCTTTAGAATTTTACCCCTTTTTCTCCCCAATTTCCAATTGTTAGTAGCTACTATCGTCTCATCGCTACAACTCCCGTACGGGCTCGGAGAAACGGAAGGTTGAAAGTAATGCGTCCTCCAATGGACACAACCAAACCAAGCCGCACTGCTTCTTAACACAGCACGCATCTAACCCGGAAGCCAGCCGCACCAATGTGTCGGAGGAAAAACCGTGCACATTAGCGTGCACTGCGCCCGGCCCGCCACAGGAGTCACTGGTGCGCGATGAGTCAAGGACATCCCTACCGGGATTGTGCGTCGCTCCACGGACCTCCCGGTCGCGGCCGGTTACTGACAGGGCCCGAACCCAGAGTCTCTGGTGGCACAGCTGGCGCTGCAGTACAGCGCCCTTAACCACTGCGCCACCCGGGAGGCCTGGACCCAATTCTTAATCGAGCATCTGACCAATTACGCGAGACTTTAGTTCTGAGTTAAGAGATTACTGATTAATTGTAGGTAGCAGTGTTTGATTTAACGCTGCATTTTAAGTCTTTTGCCCATAATTGTGCCGCCTGAGTGTGTTGTAGATGTGAGGGTCATCTAACAGTGGTGTCTCCCATCTCTCCTCCAGTACTGGCGCAGATGAGAAGGACCATCTGAACAATGGATGAACAGACAGACAGGAGGGGTTGTATCCATAGTAACACTCAGTCCCGACACTCCCCCGCCCTTGTGAGATTGAGAGGCTCCATCCAGGACACTGCTGAAGAGGCCAACCTCTACTGCAAAAACAAAACAATGACTGATGTTTTCATTTTGTATATATTATATATAGATATAAAACTAATGGCCAAATAAAAACCATGTTGATATAGTGCAACACTGGTGTTGCCTTGTCTGTGTGTTGGAGTTGTTTTAGTGCGTTTACACACATCACATTCCCAAAATAATATGTTGGGACAATGGTTATTGTACATGATTAACATGTATGGCCGGCTATGTCCATTGAGCAGCAACACAGTGGGGGGGGGGGGGGTGAGTTTATCCTGTGTGAGAGATATATCATTTACATTTAAGTCATTTAGCAGACGCTCTTATCCAGAGCGACTTACAAATTGGTGAATCACCAGGTCTTTATGTAGAGCTGAATGTCATTTATCATGGTTATAAATGGCAACATGCTGTTTCTGGCTTTTGTATTCCTGGCGAAAATACGTATTCCAACAGAAGACTTTCCAAAAGGTTACTTTTGAAACTCCATCACCATACAAGGGCCATTTAGTTTAGAACACGTTGGTTTCATTCTAAAACTAGGTCAGTCGAAGACGCTGGAGCTGGAGATGACAGGTGGTTGTGTGGTAATGCCTGTGTGGTTCTGTCATGTTTGATCTGACACCCTGACCAAGAGCAACAACTATTTGTTTGAAGGGAATAGACTCTACTATTGTACTCTTTAGACATCAGATCTTTCTTCTACCTCAACATGACACTACTACACTTTGCATGTACACTTCATTTTTAAAGGTAGCAGAACTATGAATTTACCATCGCAGGTGGAATTATAACCTTTAGTTGCTTTTTATTTTGTGTACAAAAGAACAGTAGTACTCATTGTACTTGTAAATGGATTACCATAAAAAAAATACAACTGGTTAGGAAATGGAAAAACAAAGCAAGATATTGTACATAAAATCACTTCAAAATGACAAACATTGTTCACTCGATTTACATTTCCTTATGGTGTTGGAATGGAAACTATACATAACGAACATCAGCAATTACACTTATCGAGCATTGCGCAACAAAGTCTTCAAGCTGATCTCATTGTTGCTCATTTCAAGCAGTTTTTAATTAGGCTTGTGGGTGGTGTTTTTTTTTCCAAGCTCTGCTGTGCTCACATATACATCTTCCCCCTCCTCTCTGGTTAATATGAAACTTGACATTTACAGAACAGTTGGCACCCGAATGGAAAGCAAGGGTATCATGTATTCACTTCCAGACACGAGCAGACTTTCAGCTGACCCATGAATTAGTCATTTTCGAAAAGGTCACCCTGTGACAGTGGCGATTTTAGCATGTAAATCTTGGTTGGGGGACAAACAAAGAAAATGTGGGAGGCATGCCAGCCAAGCCTCAACACCGAACAATACATTAATTGCACTATAACAGTGACAAACGGTGCATACATAAAGCTGTCCCAACACCTTACCACTGCTACACCTGGCTATCAGCAGAGCCTTGTCTGCCAGCAAAACAATTCATTCAGCCTCATTTACTTCATTTAAAATTAAAACAAACATGGCTGACTTGCAAAAAAAATGTTTAAGTCAGCTTGCTTAACTGACAGTTGAGATGTACAAACTATGGCATAAGAGCGTCTGCTAAATGACTTAAATGTAAATGTAAATAAGGGGACAAGTGGAGAGCCAATCTGTGATTTTGATTATTTATTTTTTAATATATGAGCTAGGACGGATGTAGTCAACTTGTTCAACCCTTTTGAAATGTACAGTGACAGAATTCAGAACACGGGCCGTTCTTAAGGTATTCTCCCTGTACACCAAGTCAGAACTGTAGGATAAATAAAGGTGCACATAAGCAGACAATGAAAGCTCTTTCAATGATTACATTTCTCAAAAAACAGGTTATAGGAAGGCTACATGAACAGGAAGGTGGTCCAAGACAACTGGGAACTCAAAAAGAGTTGAATCATGATGACGTCAGTGATCTTCAGGTCATAGCTCTAGAAAGAGGCCCGGGTTCCGATTCTGAGTTCGACCAAAATGTATTTTCCCCAATCGGAACTCGTTTTTTCCTCCCAATTTCGCTGTTCTGAGTTAAGTGGTTTTGAGCATGGCACAAATCATGCATCATTGACAGCATGGCCAAAGTTGAATGTTCATAATTTTAAACTTGGAAAAGAGACCCTTAATCCCAGACTTGGGACCACAGCAACTCCACTGAAAAGCAGGCTAGTGATTGCTTTGCAATGCTTGCAGTTAGCCACGGACTCCTTCCAAACCCTTCATTGTTGAATTTGCGATTTCCAACTTGTGTAATGTTTATGTCCAATGGCCGATGAGTACTGATACGTTTTATCTATAGTTTCTCTTCATATACAAGGATTAAAAAGGATTTGCCAGTAGATTATCAACTTGATTCATGATCACTGCTAGCTAAGATTTTGAAAGTATGACGTTGACATAACTATGGCAGAACCCAAGAGGTTTGAATTTTTAAGCTCTACCCTTAGACTTAGCGGTGACGTAGTGTCCCTATGAGTGACCGAACACTGAGCCAATCACGGCGCAACTAGAGAACATTACCAAAACCCGCACTCCATATTTTCTACTGGCTGACCCACCAAAGAAAGCAATGAGCTAGGCTGAAACACCTGCATTTTGGAGCTGCCTTAGAAAGCAAGAAAGAGACCATGTTTGTATGCGGATTTATTAACTCATTTATTTTTATTGCACTGTTTGCAAACTGATGTTATTTTGGCATTAAATGTCACATGCATAACAGGCAAGGCCCCCCCCCAACATTTTTTACTGCCTGTCAAACACCACGTAAATCCCCAATCCAACTTCACCACCTCAGCTGCAGAGCTAGCCAGCACACACCAGTGAAGAGTGAGCCACAAAGCGACCATTTTGGATCAGGTTTCCGGTGAATTGACTGCAAATACAGCAGAACCCATAAAAAGTTGCTCCAAAAACCAAAGTTAGATGTGATACCTGTTGGATGCCTGAGAAGTTATGTTTATGATTGGCAGGCAAACACACTGCTTAGTTTGGACTCATGATCCAACCCCAATATTAGACCAACAACATGAATACATTAATCAAAATCCTCCAGACAGTGATATTATTATGAGCCATACGCAGGCTGTGGTTTCCAGAACAATAGGGCCAATCACTGTTTCCCATCCAACGTCTCCTCTGTCTCTACCCCCGAATGTTCTAATGTTCCGGGAAAAGTGCACCACCAGTGAAACGAGAGGCAGGAGAGAGATGTTCCCCTACCCTCCTCCCCCAGAATGAGATGTCAGACACGGGTAAGAGAGTGGGGGTCAGGCCGGAGATGGGATGGGGCAACAGTGAGTCAGAAGCAAGGCAGAGAGAGGGGGGAGTACAACCTATTATGACACAGAAAAAGAGCAGAAAAGACAGACTTGGCACATGGTACAGTAGACAAAGGACATTTAAAGGGGAGTCAGAATAATAAACCCCCCTTAGGAAAAAAAGGTGCCATCTGGAACCTAAAAAGGTTTGTCGGCTGTCCCCATAGGATAACCCATTGAAGAACCCTTTTTGGTTCCAGGAAGAATAGTTTTGGTTCCGAAAAGGGTTCCCCTATGGGGACAGCCGAAGAACCCTTTTGAAACCCTTTTTTCTAAGAGTGTATGTGTTTATGATTGCACTGTCCAGTATTGTCCCTGTTATGGTTGACCTTGGTAAGGTGCTGGACCATACCACAGTCCTGTTGGAACTGAAAATGTATGCCTGTAAGCTGGGGGGAAAAAAAATTACAATTTTCAACAAAAATGGTCAATAAAGTTTGAACTCCTCTCAGCACTGTGGAGTCCATAGGAATATGTTAAATATGGCATTGTGAGTACTGCAATGCAACATGCTACAGGTTACGCCACTGTAGTCCCTCAAGGTTCTCACCCCCATCCCCCTCACTCACCCTCCCAAACCTCACAGAACACAGCGGGACCACCTGGCCCTCCACGGCCTCTGACAGAGATAGAGAACCAGGGTACGGTAGAACTGGCACATTGGGCCCTGGATGTGGTTGTCGAGGTGAATCAAAGCTGCACTGGATCATATGCAGGCCTATAGGCACAGTGGAGCATGGCAGGGATATGGTGCTGCTTGAGTTCAGGTCCAGTTCCATTCCCTCAGTGTTCCAGTGCATGTTTCCTGACCTTTAGTCACTGAGGAAGGGGCTGCTGTTGTACCCATTACCCAGGCTTGGGGCCTGGGCCTCGGTGCAGACACAGCTGGAGAAAGAGGACAGGATGGAGAGGTGGTCATCTACAATGTCACTGGGGTCAACAGGGTCTGAAGGGGACTCCGGCAGGTCCTTGAGGAATGCCTGAAGAGATGCCTGCATTACAAAAAAAAAATACAAAAAAACAGTGTAATGATATATCCAAGGACATTCAAGATAATATTGCATTTTATATAGTACTATATACAAATGAAATACTCATGTGTTTGTGTTTCAAAAGAATAAGGACAGTTTACTAGAGACTTGGGGAGTCTGTTTACGTGTGGTGCGTCTCGTTTTTGTTTCAGCAGGTACAGAGCCAGAGCAAGGAGAGGAGAGAAGAGTACAGCACACACTCCTATCCCCAACAACACTCGCTGCAACCCTGGGAAACACAAAACACACATCATTTTGTAATTAGGGTTGTATTCATAACCCAAGCTTCATGTCCACACCCCGACTCAACCTTAACCCAACGTAAACCTCTAACCTAGACCTGGGCCAGCATGGTGGACACAACTGGGGTCCGAGGGAGGAGACGAGGCCTGGGGGAAGGTGGCCGGACTGACGGAGAAGTTAGCCACGACACAGTAGTCATGTCCTGGGACCAGGTTTGAGAACTCTGCCCCATACACCATCGTCTGGACCAAACCAGTCTGCGTCTGCAATAGGACCAGCCAATCACAAACGCTGTATCAGACACATGCAAGAGGATCAGCCAATCAGAGAGGCTGTATCAGACAGTGTGTCACAGAGAGCCAATCAAGGACACTTGTACTAACAAATGCACACACACAAAAAAAATGCAGCAAAGAAACAACCAGTGCTGGAAAAAGTACCCAATTGTCATACTTGAGTAAACATTTTTTTTTTAAAGGTACTTTAAATAGAAAATAACAAGTGAAAGTCACCCAGTAAAACACTACTTGAGTAAAAGTCTAAAAGTATTACTTAAGTATATTTTAGCAACTACATTTACTTTTGATACTTAAGTATCAAAGGTTAAAGTATAAGTCATTTCAAATTCTTTATATTAGGCAAAACACACAGCACCATTCTCTTGTTTTTGAATTTACAGATAGCCAGGGGCACGCTCCAACACACAGACATCATTTACAAACGAAGCATGGGTTTAGTGAGTCTGCAATGGCACAGAGGCAGTAGAGATGATTAGGAACGTTCTCTTGTTAAGTGTGTGACTTAGACCATTTTCCTGTCCTGCTAAGCATTCAAAATGTAACGAGTACTTTTGGGTGTAAGGGAAAAAGTACATACTTTTATTTAGGAATGTAGTGAAGTAAAATATGTTTACAAAAAAAATACACACACACACACACACACACATACATACATACATACAGCTAGACTAAAAAACAACTTAAGTAGTACTTTAAAGTATTTTTACACAAGTACTTTACACCACTGGAAACATGTGTAGTTTCTGTGCACTCACTCCTTAACATTGTACCACTTACATAGCAGCAGGTAAAAAGGATGTGTGAACGAGACCGAGCAAGACAAAAGGAGGAGGGTCAGCAAAAAGTGGTATCGCCGATGGCAACAGGGGTACCTTGTAGTCGGAGGGGTTCTGTCGGTCATATACTGTCACAGTGACGCAGAGGTCAATAAAATTTGACAGTGGACAGCAACTCTGCAGAGGAAGACACTCCCTTTTGCTAGAACAAGGTAAGTGCACCTCCACTCCCAGCCTCTCTCCAGACAGAGAGACCAAGACAGAGGGACTGCTGAAGTCTGAAGAGAAACAAAGCCACTTTCATTTCAAAATCACAACAATCTCTTCATGCAAGTGCCTTTAGCCATTTTAGCCCTCTCTATTTGAACTCTGCAGTGTATTAAAATGGTTAAATGCTCTTCTTTTTTGTTGTTGATTTGAACAATAAATCGCCATGGCAAGATACGTGACAGGTCTTAGAGACAGGCTACTGACTGAAATCACGGACGCCAAACCCCAGATTTTCTGTCCAGACTGGACTCCCCGGGCCCTGGTGGAGGCCCAGGCGGATCATGTTGTACACCTCGAAGTTAGAGAAGGCCTCGGACAGGTCACACAGCTGGGAGGAGAACCGCACACAACTCTCCACGTCCTGCCACGAATCACTGCAACACACAGTCAAACGTTCAGAGACACTCATTCATGGGTTTTCTTTATTTGGACTATTTTCTATATTGTACAATAATAGTGAAGACATCAAAACATTAAAATAACACATAAGGAATCATGTAGTAACCAAAAAAAGGTGTTAAACAAAATATATTTTATATTTGAGATTCTTCAAAGTAGCCTCCCTTTGCCTTGACAGCTTTGCACACACTTGGCATTCTCTCATCCAGCTTCATGAGGAATGCTTTTCCAACAGTCTTGAAAGAGTTCACACAAACTGAATTGGTCCACCCAGACAGACAGCGTGGTGAAGGTGGCGCAGGAGCGCCTCTTCAACCTCAGGAGGCTGAAGAAATTCGGCTCGTCACCAAAAGCACTCAAACTTCTACAGATGCACAAATCGAGAGCATCCTGTCGGGTTGTATCACCGCCTGGTATGGCAACTGCTCCGTCCACAACCGTAAGGCTCTCCAGAAGGTAGTGAGGTCTGCACAATGCATCACCGGGGGCAAACTACCTGCCCTCCAAGACACCTACACCACCCGATGTCACAGGAAGGCCATAAAGATCATCAAGGACAACAACTACCCGAGCCACTGCCTGTTCACCCCGCTATCATCCAGAAGGCGAGGTCAGTACAGGTGCATCAAAGCTGGGAGAGAGAGACTGAAAAAAAGCTTCCATCTCAAGGCCATCAGACTGTTAAACAGACATCACTAACATTGAGTGGCTGCTGCCAACATACTGACTCAACTCTAGCCACTTAAAACAATGCCACTTAATGTTTACATACCCTACATTACTCATCTCATATGTACATACTGTACTCGATACCATCTACTGTATCTTGCCTATGCCGTTCTGTACCATCACTCATTCATATATTTTTATGTACATATTCCTCATCCCTTTACACTTGTGTGGATAAGGTAGTTGTGAAATTGTTAAGTTAGATTACTCGTTGGTTATTACTGCATTGTCGGAACTAGAATCACAAACATTTCGCTAAACTCGCATTAACATCTACTAACCATGTGACAAATAACATTTGATTTGAGATCGGGGGATTGTGGAGGCTAGGTCATCTGATGCAGCACTCTCCTTGGTCAAATCACCCTTATACAGCCTGGAGGTGTGTTTTGGGTCATTGTTCTGTTGAAAAACAAACGATAGTCCCACTAAGCGCAAACCAGTTGGGATGGTATCACTGCAAAATGCTGTGGTAGCCATGCTGGTTAAGTGTGCCTTGAAGTCTAAATTAATCAGTGTCACCAGCAAAGCACGGCCACACCATCACACCTCCTCCTCCATGCTTCACGGTGGGAATCACACATCCGGAAATCATGGTTTCTTTGCAGCAATTCGGCCATGAAGGCCTGATTCATGCAGTCTCCTCTGAACAGTTGATGTTGAGATCGGTCTGTTACGTGAACTCCGTGGAACATTTATTTCGGCTGCAATTTCTGTGGCTGGTAACGAATGAACTTATCCTCTGCAGCAGAGGTAACTCTGGGTCTTCCTTTCCTGTGGCAGTCCTCATGAGAGCCAGTTTCATCGTAGCGCTTGTTGGTTTTTACTTTCAAAGTTCTTGAAATTTTCCAGATTGCCTGACCTTCATATCTTAAAGTAATGGACTGTTGTTTCTCTTTGCATATGTGAGCTGTTCTTGCCATAATATGGACTTGGTATTTTACCAAATAGTGCCATCTTCTGTATACCACCCCTACCTTGTCACAACACAACTGATTGGCTCAAATGCATTAAGGAAAGAAAGACATTCGACAAATGTACTTTTAACAAGGCACTCCTGTTCATTGAAATGCATTCCAGGTGCCTACCTCAAAGTTGGTTGAGAGAATGCAAAGCTGTTATCAAGGCAAAGAGTGGCTATTTTGAAGAATCTCAAATATATTTTGATTTGTTTAACACTTTGGGTTACTACATGATTCCAGGTGTTATTTCATAGTTTTGATGTCTTCACTATTCTACAACGTAGAAAATTGTCAAAATAAAGAAAAACCCTGGAATGAGGTGGTGTGTCCAAACTTGACTGGTACTATATACTGTACACATAGAAACATACACAAACACGGAGATTAACTATGTGGTATTTATTATTCCGATCTTCTAAAATGTATGTGGAAATGTCCTTTCTGAAAATATGCAATACCCACACAAGATAACAGGCACACACTGGTTGTTGGATGACATGGGTGGTGATGGTTATGACTGAAACCAGGTGGCAGGGGAGAGGAGCAGCCAGGGTGTTTTCACGGCTGTGGTAGGAAACAATAGTGCCCATCTATCGGAGCCCATCTACCCATAAAGTCAACCAACCATGGACTCGAGTGACTGATTCATCTCTCGGATTAAAACCCTTTGAGGTTTCTCTGCAAAAACCACAAGTTTGAAATTCTCCACTCTCACGCTACCCCTCTCGCCGGCTCCTCTCCGCATCGCTAGAGCGCTTTGTTCACACAATACATTTGCTTTCCATTTCCTTTCTAGGCTAGCTTTCCCCTCACACTCCCAACAGTTGCAATATCCATATTTGCTTCACTGTAAAAGTAAATGACTAGTCAGAATCCCATTGCTGATTACAACCTTCAATGACTTGATTTAAAAATACTACTTAAAAATACTACTTAAAATGACTAACATAGTTACACACAGAACAAACATTACAGAAGATACGTCAATGTAGTGGTTTTCTAGGAAACAATTCACTACCAATTCTAGAAAATAGCAAAACAGTAATACAGCATACTATTTGAGCTAGATGGATTAGGTCAATGGAGACAGCAGACAGACAGAACCCCAAATCTTAGAACAGCATTTAGCTGAGAGGAACCGTCGAACTAGATACTAGTCCATTAAGTCAATAGTGAGCAATGAGGAGTCAGACACACCCCTGAGTCTTAGTTTGGACGGTGTAGGTGGTGGTGGCGTTCGCCTGTGGACAATCCCACTGCAGGACACAGTTTAAGTTCAGGGAATACAGACGGGTGGTACAGACGGCTCTAGATGATCCTGAGAGTTCACACGGAACACTTCAAAGTCAACACACAAACACACAGGAATAGATCACACACACATTCTCACATATGCGACACTTTCATATTCAAGATCTCACACAAACAAGGATAACCATGCGTGAACAATTCACAGACATAACATGACTGACACCATTTTAACCTTTAGTTGGCCATGTAATCCATTGAGATCAAACCATATGAGTAAATCTGGTGAACCCCCCCCCCCCCCCCATAGATGGTGTAAATTAGATCAGCCACTGTCCCCAATTTGGAGGGTTCAGGTTATTTAATAAAGGTGGGTTTGAGGGAGCAACAGACTTACCTGTGATGTGGACACACAATCCTGTTAACACAAGGGTCGTCAGTACACCTGGCGCCGTCACCATGTTGACACAGGTAAGCTAGACCCCAGGCTGAGAGACTGAGGACACAGCCTAAATCTTTTTCCAAAACAAAATCCCCTTGAGGTAGGGGATAACACATTGATGCAATTACCCTGATGCACACAATGTCACAGAGGACTACATGACAATAAAATGCATAACAAATCATTTTCCAAAGTTGAATAGGAAGGAAGTAGCGTAAGCAGTCACTTACCTAGAGAGAGAGAGCAAGAGAGAAATAAAAACAATAGATATAAGGGATAGATAAAGACAGGCAGGGGGTGGAAGGATCAGGACGTGATATGGTCGACACGGGTGTGAGAGGAAATGGTATAATCTGAAGCTCAAAGACAAGCAGTGACACAGGAAACAGGAAACAGAGGGAAAAGAACCACCTTGCAAGCTCTATAGATGAATACATATATTCATTCAAGTACATAGTCTTGAGTCACTATTTTCAAAGTCACTACTACTTGACGCTTCCTAGTTATTCATGGCAGGTTTGGGTCGATAGTTGGCTAGAAATCCTGCAATCCAGCTAGAGAGAAAGCAGACAGTCGTCCCATTCTATAGTTTTATTCAATGCCATTTTTAAATAATATGAATCTGTACATCTCTTCGCTGAAGCAGGTCTTTGACCATTCATTCGCAAAAGCAAACAAAAGTCCAAATAAAAACGCAATAAGTGCTTTGCCCCGAGGACCACGAGGGCCGTAAGAGATGTCACAGCGAGATATCAGTCAACAGAACAGTGTACGGATCACACACACCTTTCATTGCCCTTTCGTACGTAGCGTCTCCAGGTTGCACCATACAGCTGTGTAGCCGCCTGAACACAAAGCAAACTGCAGAGCCTTCGACCGTTCAGACCGTATCAAACATCTGAATAATAACATTCATATTTCACAACATTTCATAAGTAACACTATTCCATAACATTCCTCATAGAAGCAACACCACCACCGTTCAAAAATAGTACTTACAACTGTGACTGTCAGAAAAGGAGCCATGGACCACAGTATAGATGGATGTCATAAAATACATATCCCATGGGATTGGTCCAATACCAAAGCCATGTTTAGCTTACATTTAAATATGTCTCTGACCAATACAAGTGCCGTCATGCTGAGGGGGAGTATTGTCATTGCTTCTTTATTAAAATCAATTAGTTTACCAGCCTTCCTCCACTGTAGGGATCTGTGAGACCTCAGCTCACTCCCCTTATCAGTATAGCGTGATACTGGATTATACAGTACAGAATTATCAATACCGCCTCAATCCAGCAGAGGGCATCCCACCACTCAGACCACTAGCACAACAGTGCCTTCCCACCAGCAGCTATGTAAACATCTATATGTAAGAATGGAATGAAGTAGCCCATAGGCACTGATCCAAGGTCAGTTCCCAGTCTCTCCCTCCTAAGAAATAAGGTTAGAATAATAGGGTTGGGTAATCTGATCCTAGATCTGTGGTTAGGGCATTCTTTGTCTCTTATGTCTGAGCCACAGGCAGGGGTAGACCAGGGCCAGGCTCCGGGTTGGTAGGGGAGGACGGTATCCCTTTAGGCCCTTTATAGAGCAGCCCTCGGGTGACTCCAGTACTGTCCCCGTTCCCGTTCAGGTTCTTATAGGGGTTCCGGCGAGGGGGCGTGCGGAAACACAGAGAAGGGAACCGGAAACCCACCAGACAGCAACCGGGACACGAGATCATCTCCTCCTGCTCCAGAGAAGGACCAGAACCATTACCGGACCCGAACAGCGATGGAGAGCCCCCAATGGGCCTACCAGGAGGTGAGTGGTTCCGGTTGGTGCCCCGCCATCCCAGAGGCCGACTAATGACCACCGTGGTGCTGTTGTTGTCCATGTGGGGGGAGGGGAGGGGGGGCAGGCATAGAGGACCATTGAAGACGGGGGGAACATTGCCCCAGCCGTTGGTGAATGTGGTGGAGGGTTTGGAATAAGGTGGAAGAGTAGGGAAAGAAGAGAGTGGAGGGAGAGTGCCATCTAGAGTGTCAGGGGAGCTGGTGCAATCCATAGGTTCCACTTCCTGGTCAGTTTCCTCTTCCTCGCTCAGCTGGTCCAATGACAGCAGCTCTGGATCGAGAGGAACCCCTGAGTCATCGCCCGTGAGGCCCTCGCTGCTCTTCCTCCTCTCCACATCCTCCTCGTCTACGAACTCATTCGACTCAAAGGTAAATCTGTCTTTCACGATTCCCCGCTCCTCTCTCTCGTTCTCAACATTCCCCTCATCATTCTCAGTGTCTAGGTCAGTTGGCAATACCCCGTTTTTTCTGTGGTATTGTCTTTGGTGGTGGGGGGCAGGAGATCTGGTGGGGGGGTGCAAGGAAGGGATAAACAGCGTCTGTGGAGCCTTCCTCGGGGGGTACCCCCCTCTCTGTCTGAGGGCGAGAGGGTGGTACAGGGATCCGGGGGTTTGGGTAAGGTGAACGTTAAAGAGATGACAGACTTGCTGGGCGTGTCGAACAGTTTGATCTTGCCTCCTTTTAGGTCCTCTCGCAGGGAGAAGGGGTTGACACGGGTGGGAGGCGCCCGAGTGGGGAGCACAGCCGGAGGGAGCACGTCTGATTTGCTGCGGCAGAGGCGAGGGTCGCCGGGGAGACAGAGGAAGCGCCTCCGCAGTGGGCCGAGATCTAGAGACAGAGAGAGATTCAATAAGAATAATACACGGCTGGCAATCTGCTGAAACTAAGAAAAAAACATACAAATCCTGAGATTTGAGCCTGAGAAAAAAAACACACAACTCAGTTTGACAACAAGGCGTTCAACTGAAATGTGTCTTCCGCATTTAACCCAACCCTTCTGAATCAGAAAGGTGCAGGGGGGCTGCCTTAAAAATCGACATCATCAGTGCCCGGGGAGCAGTTGTGAGATAATGACCCCTGCCTGAATACACAATGCTGATAGATATAGAACCCCCCCCCCCCCACTGACTAAGACCCCCGGTGTTCTTTACCCCCCCCCCCCCCCACACACACACACACACACACACACACACACACCCTTTAGTGCAGCTTCGTCTTTCTGTGTCCTCTCGGTCTCTCTCCTCTGCAACTCCATTACAATCTCTGAGAATGATGGACGGCGCTTTGGATCCATCTGAGAGAGAGAGAGATGGACGGAGAGTTAGATGAGAGAAAGGGGGGGGGGGGGGAGTTCCTCAAAAGTCAACAGTACGCAGGAGAAGGAATAAGGGGAAACTATAGAAGGGGACAGATAGAGCGAGAAAAGGTAAAAGAGGATTTGTGTGTGTTACATTGCAGCAGGTGACAGCCAGGCTCAGGAAGGCAGGTGGACAGTCTCCCACCATGTGCTGGAATGTCTCGACGTCCAGGCCAAAGTCCTACAGACAGACAATCACACATCTCCCTGTGAAACAGAGCCTTAAGGAGACGCAAAGTCACTCATTTGCACAATAGAATAGAGACTTCAATGAAAGTCCTGCGACTTACTGCCCAAGAGGCTTTTATACTGCAGTTGCATACAATGGGCAGAAGAGGGAAAAGTTTTAACAAAGTCTACACCACACAATAATATTGGGGGAAATGATTGTGTGTGTGTGTGAGGTAGTGTGTGTGCGCATGCGCATGTTGAGTGTGATGAACACACCTCTGTGCGTGGGAGGAAGTCAGGGTCAGCCTGTATCCTAGCGATGACCTCACACAAGATGATGCCATACGCAAATACGTCCACCTTTTCGTTGTAGATCTCTCCTCGCAGCACTTCAGGTGCCATCCAGTAGGGGGAACCCACTACGGCCAAGGGCTGCTGGTCTGTCCCTTCACTGAGGACAGAGGAAGACAGGCATGAGGCGTGATGACAGGCGACGACGTTAAGGTTAGGATTGGGAGAGGGGAAGCTGATCCTAGACCTGTGTCATACCGAGGGGAAAGTTCCACCCGGAGTCATTAATACAGGCACGACAGCTCACACAGAGAACAGCAAGCGAGACAGACCGAAACCAACAAGACTGGAGCTAGCAGCTAGTATCATCATGCTCTAGTTCATTAACAACCATATGGGGTAAAACTAGTGTGTGTGTGTGTACACACACACACGGCAAAAACGGCAGACACCCTGCTGGCAGTCACTTCCTCTCTGCTATTTCCATCTCACTGTGAACCATGATTTTGCAGAAATAGATTTGGCCGGGGACCTCACGATACGATATCATCACGATACCTTGGTGCCGACACGATGTGTATTGCGTTTGTCACGATTCTATATGGATTGCGACTCGATAGTGCAATTCGATGTTCCAAACATATTTGCTCACCAGAGGTCTGCTTCGGAAAGACGAGAGAGCAGGAGAAAACACGTTTTGATCAGTCAGGGAAATGCATTTTGAACAAGTGCTGAAAACATTTTGTCTCACAATTTAAAAAAAGATGGAGAACAAGCTACAGGAATATCATCCCAAATTATTTTGCAAAATGTAACTATCAATCCCCCCCCCCATCATCATAGTTATGGGAGCTGAGAAAGAGTGAGGGAGCGATAGAGGAGAGAGGAGAGGAATGCAGACAGACATTCATAGCTCCCAGTGTAAACCATTTGGGGATGTGGAAGAGGGAGGGAGAGTCTCCGGTCGGGCGGTGTTAGAGGACGGGAGGGCGAGAGGTAGAGAATGAGACAGAAAGAGGAGAGAGAAAGAGAGTGTGCTGGAATAGTTTGACCTTATTTGGAAAGCTTTCCTGAACTCCATCTGTGTCTCTCGCCCGCTCTCTCGGAGGCAGAGCACACACACACACACACAATGTATAAAGGCAACACACAAAAAAATACTCTGACAAGTGTATGCATGTTAATAAACGCTGCAATAGAGGAAGTTCAGTCAACACACAGCAGACATTCACTGGTGCCAAATACTAACGTGTTCCACTGTCAAAATCAATTTACTCACACCTAAAAGCCTGCACGGTACACAAGAACTTGTTGGGGGGGTACCAAAACAAAGTGCCTGTACATTCGCAAAAACACAAGGTAAACACGGGGTTGACCAGAAGACAAACAGTGGGCAGAAACGGCACACAGTCTGTTTAACGCAACAGCTGCCTCCCGTCAGACACGAGATACAGACCCATTTACCACGGTAAAGAGGCCAGCAGGGTAAGAGTGTTTGAGCCAAGCTCAGTTTCGTGTTTTAGCCCTAATAGCTCAGGTTCGGATTGAGGGAGCGTAAACTGCTCCTGGATCTGAAGCTAATATGAGCTATAGCTACCAGGACATTAACTCCTGTCATCAAGGAGAAGCAGAGAGGTTTAAAAACACACGCGCTCTGGCAATCTGTGTTCAACGCAGGCTGAAGCGATTAATAAAATAGGAGGCGGAAATGTCAGCGTCATTAACAAACTGGGGTTGGGTGTGAACGAACGCCGCTTGAAACATTCCTTCGCCCCTCAGGGCTTACTCACCCAGTCCGATACAGCGGGTAAAGCGCAACTTCTTCAGGTGAAAGAGTCTCGCATTCTTTCAAAAATCGGACTGTGCTTTAGTGGGATTAATGGCCCTCCCTGATCTAACGTCAATGTGTTTTTTTCTGTACACATAATGGTTAGGATTGGGGAAGAGGAAACTGATCCTAACGGTAGAGCTGTGTCTACAATACTCCTGATGGAAACACTAGCGCTTACATTAACATAAAATACTGTCTGAGCGAAAGAGAGATGGATGGATAGAGAGAGCAAAAGAGGGAGCGAGCGAGAGCAGGCGAGCGCTAACAAGCTATTGAAATGGAGCGAGCGAGAAAGGTAGAGCGAGAGGAAGCAGCCATTCAAGTGCGTTATCCAAAATCAGTGCATGCTGATAAATGGATGATTTATGAAGCCAACCAACCTGTACTCTGGTATTTTCTCTGCCAGGCCTAAGTCCCCCACCACAGCCGTACACTGGCCACTCTCCCAACGCACCAGGCAGTTCTGCAGGACAGACAACCAGGAAGACAAGAGGTCAGGGTCCGTATTCACAAAGCGTCTCCGAATAGGATGATGTGGGATCGGGTCCCTCCTATCCAAAGCATTTGATTCATTATGATCCAGAAAGCTAAAATGATCCCAGATCAGCACTCCTACTCTGATGATTTATGAATATGGACCCTAGTAAATCCATGTATTCTAATAGTTAACTGTGTACTTCAGTAGGCACAACTGTGTTTTATGGAGTGTGTATGTATGTGTGGCTCGCTGCATGCCTAACGATGAGACCGCTTATTGGGAGGAGGTCAGAGACCTGGCAGTGTGATGCCAGGACAACAACCTCTCCCTCAATATGAGCAAGACAAACGAGCTGATCGCGGACTACAGGAAAAGGCGGGCCGAACAGTCCCCCATTCACATTGACGGGGCTGTAGTGGAGCGAGTCAAGAGTTTCGAGTTCCTTAGTGCCCACATCACCAACGAAATACACCGAGATAGTAGTGAAGTGGGCACGACAACACCTTTCCCCCCCCTCAGGAGACTGAAAAGATTTGGCATGGGTCCCCCAGATCCTCAAAAAGTTCTACAGCTTTACCATCGAGAGCATCCTGACTGGTTTCATCACCACCTGGTATGGCAAATGCTCGGTATCTGATCTTAAGGCGCTACAGAGGGTAGTGCATATGGCCCAGTACATCACTGGGGCCAAGCTTCCTGCCATCCAATTGTCAAAGACTCCAGTCACCCAAGTCCGACTGTTCTCTCTGCTACCGCACGGCAAGCGGTACCGGCGCGCCAAGCCTTGGACCAAAAGCCTCCTTAACAGCTTCTACCCCCAAACCATAAGACTGCTGAACAATTAATCAAATGGCCACCCGGACCATTTACATAGACACCCCCTCCATTTGTTTTTACACTGCTGCTATACGCCGTCTATTATCTGTGCATAGTTACTTTAACCCTACCTACATGTACAAATGACCGACTAACCTGTACCTCCGCACACTGACTCTGTACCGGTGCCCCCTGTATATAGCCTTGTTATTGTTATTTTATTGTGTTACTTTTTACTTTGGTTTATTTAGTAAATATTTTCTTAACTCTTCTTGAACTGCACTGTTGGTTAGGGCTTGTAAGTAGGCAGTGCTTGTAAGTGCTTCCTACCTTGGAGGTGAGGTCTCTATGGAAGATGCCTTTGGTGTGGAGGTACTGCAGGCCCCGAGCGATGTCTAGAGACAGGCCCATCCTGACTGACCACGACAGGTACCGGTCACTGTCCAGCAGCTGCTCCAGGTTACCCCCGTTGATGTACTGGAAGTAACCATGACAAACACACTCAGCCAAGTGTCAATCAAATGACAGGTTCCCTTAATCTTTATTTATACAGGTTATTCTCAATTGGAGATCAAATCTATTTTGGAAGAGAGATACAGGTCGCTGTATGGTAGCCATGACAATGGCACCAGTCAATCAAATGATTGCCTCAACTTCAGATTTTCCTCAGCCTAACCATAACGACCATTCAGAAGTGAACCGTCAGTGTTAAAGTATACTGAACAAAAATATAAACAGAACATGTAAAGTGTTGGTCCATTGTTTCATGAGCTGAAATAAAAGATCTCAGAAATCTTCCATACTCACAAAAAGCTTATTTCACTCAAATGTGGTGCACAAATTTGTTTACATCCATGTTAGTGAGCATTTCTCCTTTGCCAAGATAATCATCCACATGACAGAAGAAGCTGATTAAACAGCATGGTTATTACACAGGTGCACCTTGTGCTGGGGACAATAAAAGGCCTCTCTAAAATGTGCAGTTTTGTCACAACACAAATCCACAGATGTCTCAAGTTGAGGGAGTGTGCAATTGGCATGCTGGCTGCAGGAATGTCCACCAGAGCAGTTGCCAGAGAATGTTATGTTCTTTTCTCTACCATAAGCCGCCTCCAAAGTCATTTTAGAGAATTTGGCAGTACGTCCAACGGGCTTCACACCCGCAGATCAAGTGTAACCACGCCAGCCTAGAACCTCCACATCCAGCTTTTTCACATGCGAGATCGTCTGAGACCAGCCTCCTGGACAGCTGACAAAACTGTGGAGTATTTCTGTCTGCAATAAAGCCATTTGGGGAGGAAAAAATATAATTCTGATTGGCTGGGCCTGACTTCCTTATATGAACTATAACTAAATAAAATAGTTGCATTCATATTTTTTAATAGTATAGTTAAATTTGTCCAGTGTTCTCTAGATCCTAGTCAGTCAGTCTACCAGAGTTTAAAGAGACATCTTACCTCTGTCAATGCATGGAGTTGTCCCTCATTAACACACACCCCTACAAACCTGAGACAGGAGAGAGGAAGACAATTAGAAAACAATAGCTAGGATAGATTTGGCAATTTAAAAACTCAATTCAACCAAAATGTGGATAATGCATTTACATTGAGGATGACAAAAAAAGTTTGTAAACACATTTCCATTGTGGTCCTCTTAAATAAATGGTTAAAAGCGTATACATACTAAGCCTCTATGCTACACAGTTGATCTAGCCTAAAGAGTCATACTTTGGTTACACAGATAATGCCTAACAAATCAAAAAAAGGACCACATTGCCATAGTCTAGAGTCCTCAAACTCAACTCTAGACCTCAAATCCAGTTCCACTAAATGTTTTCATTGTTCCCCTCTAAATCAGGACCTGATGTACACCTGGGACACCAGGTGTGTGCAATTAATTATCAGGTAAAACAGAAAACCAGCAGGCTCCGGACTTTGTAGGGGAAGAATTGAGTACCCCTGGTTTAGAGCACTACATGCAGACGTGAAGAAGAAAAAAACATGCTTTGAGTTGCTATGGTAGTTTGTTCCACTCAACAGCGCCGGTATAGAGAAAGGTCTTACCAGACACTCTTCAATTTCAAAAACAGGTAATATGAGCCTCATGACAAGTTTCACCATGCGTTATAACTACATGGTTCAAATGTGTATACTGAGGATTTGCCCTGTTGACCAAAGCTTTCATATGGAAAGCAAGTGTGTGTTTTAATACAAGTCCGAAGATGGACAGACCGGAGTATGTTGGGGTGAGACAGGCGGTTCATCAGTTGGACCTCCCTCAGCATGTTGGCTCGGTTACTGGCCATGGTGTTCATCTTCAGCGCCATCACCTGGCCACTGATACGGTGCTGCACCTACACAGAGACAGGGGGCATCACTAGGGTCAGACCTCAGACAGAAGATATGACACACAGTTAAATTCGATACACCATTGGACACCGGGCAGCAGAGACTGTACTTACGAGAACAGAAAATGTGGACTCGTCAATTGGATCTTTGGTTCCCAGTTCTAGTATGCATTTCCACCCAACTGTTCTAGTGGCTTGGCCTGTGTTCTAGAGTCAGGACTATATGGCTCTACTCTGGCCAAGCTGTTGGTGAGTGTCTGGTGGTCACCATGGAGATGTGTTGTCTTATCCCCTATATGTGAGTTCTGAGAGGCTTTGACTTCTGCCCGTCTAACTAATAAACCATATAGACAACCACTAAGTACTCTAACAGTCCACAAAAACAATCCACTTAGTACTGTGAATGTTACTGTCGTGTTTGTCCGTGTGTGCGTTACATTTGGTAGTGCGAGTGCCTGAGTGAAAGAGAGCGCGAGCAAGACGGCGAGTGTTCCTAGAGACTAAGGGGGTTTGCATGCTTCCCAGCAGAAACAGTTTGTGCATATTGTGATTTGGTACATTTTTGTTCGCTTTTAGTCTTCAGTAAGGATTTTTTCGGTTGTTCGGGCACATTTTCTTGAGGCAAACCTAAAATCGGTAGCCGACGTCTACGCCCCTTCGTCGGGGATTGGTCAACAGTAGGGATTCTTCAATGAAGTGTATTCTGACCACAGCGTCTCAAAATGGACAAACCATACTATTGACACTTTTCCTCCAGCGAAGGTCTTTTAAGGGAGGATGCGAGCACACTCGTTCGGTTCACTTAGCAAAGTTCAGCGTGCTGACGCCTTTACCCACACGTGTGTCGCCAGTGTTTCATGTTAATGTCAACTCTAGTGTCATTGTGTTTCCATCAGGAGTGTGACCCTTAAGACTTTTGGCAAGCAGAATCAACAGCATCTGCATCATTCAAGAATGTTGCTTTGTGAGGTGTTAAAGTTCAGTTAGCCGTGATCTAAATGCCAGCTGAAAAGTACCCAGGGCCTTGCTTTGGCCCCAAGTGACAGCAGACCCGCCAGAGCCATGGCCCCGTGAGACACGGGTACCGGGGCCGCGTAGATGGAAACAGAAATCGCTGAGCCTTTTGGGTAAATCACAAGAGGTAAATCACAAGTGAAAATGCTGCAAGAGTATGGTGACATCGTCAACGTGACAGTGGCCTGGATAGGAGCTGGCCAGCTGACCAGAGAAACAAAAACGCACGTCAGGCCTCTTAATTCAAGGCTGCAGTACTACCACACTCACAGTATGCAGTCAACGGTCGCAGTCAAGCGGATCACTTTTGTCAAAGACGTTGACCATCGTTGGCCACTCGCGCCTTTCAAAGTGTGTTGCATTACGGGGATAAAAAAAAGTGTCTGACTTGCGACTAATGCCAAATGCATGAACTTGACAAAAATCATGTGATCCAAGGTCATGCAGTTTTTAATGACGTTGCCTTCAAGTCGCTGCGGGTGCTTCTCACTAACTGTATTGTGGGAGGCACCATTTGTCAACAAATTAGGGTGTTTTTGTTTGACCAACACAAACCATGGCCAAAGACTTGACTGAAACGGGAACAAACTTTGAAGCGATTCTGAAACTACAGGGGATACAAATTAAAGGGATGATACCTCTAACCAATTAATTACTGTACAAACGCTACGCTTTCAGTTTGAGTGTGTGATATCGGGGTATAGAGCAGTTTATTTGACACTAATACGGAAGAAAATCCTAAAAACAACGGCAGCCATGTTGATCGGGGCCTTGCTGTTGGAAAACCACCAGAGCGTCCGGCTGTCAGAGATGCACCCCCCCGACTTCACTCGGCGACTTTAGGTTTACTGAACACAACCAAATCTGGATTTGGTCCAGCCGCTGCAGTCTATCCCTCAGGCAGACCGAGACAGATAAAAAGAGAGGAGTGAAAGGACTAGAGAGACTGAAGAACACACTTTCTCCCTCCCACACACAATTTCACTCCTACTCTGCTGGCTTGTACGCACTTACAGTAAGAGCTATGCATTGTACAATGAAGATTAGCTCTATAGTTTATTCCCCCCCCCCATCTGATTTATAACATTTCTACAGGGTTTAACCACATCAGTAGATTTACAGGCCTGTAGAACAGGACAGTGGCTCCCACACAAAGATGCGCACACACACACACACACAAATAGGCACACACACACACCATAATGCAGACATGAGCCAAATGCTGAACCAGCAGAACTGAACTGTATTAGGTAAGGCTGTACGGTCTCTCTGGGCTATCCGTCTCATCTCATCCTCATGCAGAATTTCAGCTCAAATAAACAAGTGCTCAGTAAATCATGGTTATAGGAATGTGTCCAGAGGCCACAAGCTAAAAAAGGAGTACCATGGCAACGTGGTGTGAGAGTCTACCTCAGGTGTGTGCGTGCGCGCACATCAGAGCTCCATAATCACAGGTAAACAGTGAGCATGTGTGATATCAGCATTCCAGTGACAGGAACACGGAGACGCCCAATAAATCTGACTCAGACACACTTGCATGCGAAGTGCTGGTATTTCACAGATTAAAAGGTCAGGGGCATCAGTGGACATGTGCAGGGCTGTCTGTCATTGGCTGACGAGAGCGTCTGAGTTATGGTGACCTCTAGTCACCATGGAGAGAAACAGAGACCAAGAGAGAAAAATGTGTGGCTGAACAGACAGCATTTAGAAATGACCTACATGCATACGCTCTCTTTGGTTCTGTTTTGACTGCAAGCTTTATTTTCTTGGTGACTTGGAGATGTTTTATTTTCACTAGGCAAGTCAGTTAAGAACTCATTCTTATTTACAATGACTGCCTACCCTGGCCAAACCCTAACGACGCTGGGCCAAATTGTGCGCCTCCCAATCACACGGCCGATTGTGATACAGCCTGGAATCGAACCAGGGTCTGTAATGACGCCCCTTGCACTGAGAAGCAGTGCCATAGACTGCTTCGCTCCTCGGGAGCCCAGGGGATACATGTGGGGCAGCTAGCGAAGAACAGGTCCATCATAACAGGCAGGGAGGTCTTGACTGACTTCCTGTGGAGCCTCCAAATAGAACATGATCCAGTGTCTAGACTCTCTAGACCGGGACATGATACACAGACACACTCCTTACCTACCGGGGGAAACCACTGTGTGTTACACAACATCAGCACTGAGCGTCGCACGCATGCAAATTGTGTACACACGCAAAATTTTTTTACACCCGACAGACAACTCCTGTCTCTAATGCTATGACAGCCCTGCACCTCTCTCGCTCTGTGTCTGTGGTAGGCCTTACAGGAACAAGTAAGAGCATGCAGCTCTAGGACATCAAAAGAACCTCCCCCCCCCCCCACTTTTCTGCTTCATTGTAAAAAAAATAATAATAATCCTACTGCTCTTCCACCCTTCCCCACCTCCCTCTGGGTTTACTACCAGTCCCGGTCCCCCGACACAGTCACACCTCTGGACCACATCGTAAGCTAAAGCATTTCGCAATGGAAAACAAAAACAACCATTTCTTGTTGGCCAAGTCCAGGTAGTCACGCCCCCCCGTTTTGGAGCCAAATTAACACATCCCTGGCCTGTTTACATACCTACTGTACTGCTGAGGGAGGGGCCAGAGAGCTGAGGGAGGGGCGTAGCGGGTATAACAAGCTCTTCACACACTACATAACATGTGGGGACACGGGGCTTGTAAACACACACACACAGGAAAATGTCAAGAACGGCCAAGTATTCTGATCAAAAATAAAACAACCATTTCATGGATTTTACCAAGTTAGTTCATAAGGAAATCAGTCAATTCCAATAAATTGATTACACAGGAGTGATGGTTGCTGATAATGGACCTCTGTACACCTATGTAGACATTCCCAAAAAATCTTCCGTTTCCAGCTACAGGGTCATTTACAACATTAACAATGTCTACACTATTTCTGATCAATTTGAAGTTGTTAAAATGGACAAAAAAAAGTTTTCAAAAACAAGGACTTTTTAAAATTTATTAAGAGACCCCAACGTTTTGAACGGTAGTGTATGTGCTTCATGCATTTAAACCACACCATGTACGTTGTAATGGGAATTTTAATGTTTGTGCTTTTCTGATAAATCATTTGTGTTCAATGTATGTGCTGTTCTATAAACCAATTTCTGTGTTGATGCAAGTGGTTGACTGAACAAATCCTCACTATCAGTAGCTGCAATTTGGCAGTATGCCCAGACCTTGTTTTGAGAACGAAAGATATCGCAGTTTCAAGGTCTCAGCTAAGAGAGACGAGGCCTCGTGAGGTATTGGACTGTCACATGTTATGAACCAGTATTGGTCGGTCACATGAATGAAAGAAAACTAATGATTAATTAATTAATGCTAAATCATGCAAATATAACTTTTCTGTGTATAGCCGTATTTAAGACAACTGCCGGGACTGCCCCAGCAGAGCTCCTGATTGACATGTGTACTACAGTGTCTTGAGTTGGTTGGAACCTCTCCAGCACGCTGATAATATACAATGATCAACTTCGAGTGACCCTGTGTAAGAATTTCCACGACAATGTGTTACATGCATTTCAATACCAAGTATGTTCGCCTCTCCAGAGTCCATAGGGAGTTGCAACCATGGAACAAGACCAACTAGATATGAAATCTGGGCAAGAAAGGGGTAAAAGCACAACAACAAAGTGTTTAAATAACAATTATGTGCACGTGTATATAGTCTATTACGACATGTGAGCTCATGTGGAAAGAAAAAGGGAATACACACAGACAGCCCCAGACAGACAGCCCCAGACAGACAGCCCCAGACAGACAGCCCCAGACAGACAGCCCCAGACAGACAGCCCTTGATTGACAGGAGAGCAAGTCCTGACTGGAAAGGAAAGGTAGGAGGCGAGGGACAATGAAGCATGGAAAGTGCTGTGTTAGCCAAGCCCCTGAATGGGAGCTTCAAGTCAAAACTGGTAGTGTCAGCCCATACCACCCCTCCTCCACCAGTCTCCTCCTTTCCTAACCCCACCACCTCCCAGTCTTCTCCACCTCCCCCCTTCCTTCTAAATCGCAGATCCTCAGCCAATAAACACAGACTTACTGACTTTTAATGCTCACTTACTGTAACAGATCACAAACACGAGTGACAGTCGAGGATGGATCGGTGTGGGTGTGTGTGTGCCATGCATGCCTGTGTGTGCGCATGCGCAAAAGTCAGTTCACGTAGTAGATCCTCAGTATTGTTGTTGCGCTTTTCCAAAAGGGTAGACTTTCCAGAACATGTCTATTCTCCTCTGACAAACTTCGGTTCAGCTGGGACAACAGGACTCTAGAGGGGAGCATTGCCCATCAGCGCTTAATCCAGGCTGTCAATCACACACACTTGCTCACAAACACACACACTAATCTCCTCTGTGCAAATGCAGCAGTGATTTTAACCAGACTGACTGACCTAGTATCATCATTCTCCTCCTGCATAGAAAGAACGTGTGAGGTGAGAGGGACAGGAGAGAAAGACTCAGCAAGAAGCTACAAAAACATCACAGAAACTACCACTCAGCAGGCTTTCAAAGAGACTGATGCAATATAATAAATAGGCCAATTTATTGATAAGAATGAATTAGAACACAATCATGTTGCAGATCAATCTGTGGTGGTAAACAAAAAGCAGAGTTCAATTTTTTAAATACACTACATGACCAAAGGTATGTGGACACCTGCTTGTCAAATATCTCATCCCAAAATCACCTAGATGTTGGAAAGTTGCGGGGACTTGCGTCCATTTCAGCCACAAGGCATTAGTGAGGTTGGGCACGGATGTTGGACAATTAAGGCCTGGCTCGCAGTCGGCGTTCCAATTCATCCCAAAGGTGTTTGATGGGGTTGAGGTCAGGGTTCTGTGGAGGCCAGTGAAGTTCTTCCACACCGATCTTGACAAAACATTTCTGTATGGACCTCCCTTTGCACACAGGTGCATTGTCAGGCTGAAACAGGAAAAGGGCCTTCCCCAAACTGTTGCCACAAAGTTGGAAGCACAGAATCATCTAGAAAGCCATTGTATGCTGTTCCCGTCACTGGAACCAAGGGGCCTAGCCCGAACCTTGAAACACAGCCCCATACCGTTATTCCTCCTCCACCAAACTTTACAGTTGGCACTAAGCATTGTGGCAGGAGTGTTCACCTGGCATCCGCCAAACCCAGATTAGTCCGTTGGACTGCCAGGTGGTGAAGAGTGATTCATCAGTGCGTTTCCACTGCTCCAGAGTCCAATGGAGGCGAGCTTTACAACACGTTTGATGCTGCTCGGCCATGATGCTCCCGATGAACAGTTTGGAACTCGGTAGTGAGTGTTGCAACCAGAGGACATTATTGTGCGATACGCACTTCAGCACTCGGCGGTCTCGTTCTGTGAGCTTGTGTGGCTTACCACTTCACAGCTAAGCCGTTGTTGCTCAGACATTTCCACTCTACAATAACAGCACTTAGTTGACCGAGGCAGCTCTAGCAGGGCAGAAATTTGACGAACTGACATGTTGGCATCCTATGACGGTGCCACATTGAAAGTCACTGAGCTCTTCAGTAAAGCCATTCTACTGCCAATGTTGGTCTATGGAGATTGAAATAGGTGTGGAAATAGCCGAATCCACCCATTTGAAAGGGTGTCCAAATACTTTTGTATACAGTGTATCTCATTGACATTTGAAGCATTTAGCTATGGAAAATGTCTGCATGTCGTTCTAGCAAAAGCCAGCGAAGTGTGAAACACACCGACACGCACACACCACTGTTATGTGAATGTTGTTGACAGCAGTGTGTGGCTCTCGCCGTCACCGTTTCCACCTGGTGTCAAAAGCAGCTGGCAGCAGCTTGGTACTGACACAGACTAGTTATGCCTACAGTGCCTTGCGAAAGTATTTTGCCCCCTTGAACTTTGCGACCTTTTGCCACATTTCAGGCTTCAAACATAAAGATATAAAACTGTATTTTTTTGTGAAGAATCAACAACAAGTGGGACACAATCATGAAGTGGAACGACATTTATTGGATATTTCAAACTTTTTTAACAAATCAAAAACTGAAAAATTGGGCGTGCAAAATTATTCAGCCCCTTTACTTTCAGTGCAGCAAACTCTCTCCAGACGTTCAGTGAGGATCTCTGAATGATCCAATGTTGACCTAAATGACTAATGATGATAAACACAATCCACCTGTGTGTAATCAAGTCTCCGTATAAATGCACCTGCACTGTGATAGTCTCAGAGGTCCGTTAAAAGCGCAGAGAGCATCATGAAGAACAAGGAACACACCAGGCAGGTCCGAGATACTGTTGTGAAGAAGTTTATAGCCGGATTTGGTACAAAAAGATTTCCCAAGCTTTAAACATCCCAAGGAGCACTGTGCAAGCGATAATATTGAAATGGAAGGAGTATCAGGCCACTGCAAATCTACCAAGACCTGGCCGTCCCTCTAAACTTTCAGCTCATACAAGGAGAAGACTGATCAGAGATGCAGCCAAGAGGCCCATGATCACTCTGGATGAACTGCAGAGATCTACAGCTGAGGTGGGAGACTGTCCATAGGACAACAATCAGTCGTATATTGCACAAATCTGGCCTTTATGGAAGAGTGGCAAGAAGAAAGCCATTTCTTAAAGATATCCATAAAAAGTGTAGTTTAAAGTTTGCCACAAGCCACCTGGGAGACACACCAAACATGTGGAAGAAGGTCTCTCGATGTGCAAAACCGATAGAGACATACCCCAAGCGACTTACAGCTGTAATTGCAGCAAAAGGTGGCGCTACAAAGTATTAACTTAAGGGGGCTGAATAATTTTGCACTCCCAATTTCAGTTTTTGATTTGTTAAAAAAGTTTGAAATATCCAATAAATGTCGTTCCACTTCATGATTGTGTCCCACTTGTTGATTCTTCACAAAAAAATAGTTTTATATCTTTATGTTTGAAGCCTGAAATGTGGCAAAAGGTCGCAAAGTTCAAGGGGGCCGAATACTTTCGCAAGGCACTGTATTATTCGCCAACTGTCCTTATTACACCCCACATACACAGCTTTCGGATTTTACATTTGTCATGTGTATATTTTCCTATGACTAGAAAATCATTAACCAGTATTGAGTGCCTTGGTTTTTCTGTTTGTCTCGGAGTTACTCTTTCATTTTCGTTTGGTTTATTTCATTTTTGATCGCCGTATGAAGTATGCACTGGGAACTGCATGCTGTCATCTTCCAATCTCCTGGGGTGTATTCACTAGGAACCAAATGCAAGAAAACAGGATGAAACGGAGAGGGAACCATCTGAATTTGCCCAATAGAAACTCTTCGGTTGCAAAACATTTTGCTACAGTTTGCACTAATGAATACACGCCCCCCGCTGACTGCGTGTGCCCTAAAGGTGTTCGCATGCTTCTCATCGGAAACAGTTTGTGCATATATTATGACAACATTGTGATGTTTTTGTTAGCCGAATTTCAGTAGCCGAAGTCTACACCCCTTTGTCGGTCATTGGTCAACAGTAGAGACTATTCAATTAAGTGTTGATCATTAAATGATAGATGTAAAATTGGCCAACTAAGATCTCCTCGGCACAAACGTCAAAATTAAAATGACATTTCTTGAGTCATCTTAGAATTAATCTGACTAGTTTGAGAAATATTTGCTACGGTGACAGCGTTTTTTTCTCGTTCACGTGAAGGCCTTTTAGGGGAGTATGCGAGCACACTCGTTAGGTTCACCTCAGTGAGTTTGGCTAGGCGCCAGCCGAACAGACGCATGTGGAAGCCTTTAGTGTCAATTAGTGCTCGTCATTAGGGTGATGACTCATTGACTGACTGACTTTTCGCCACATGACTCAGAACTAGCTCCATCAGTCACAGGTCTGATGTCTGATGTCGCCCGGGAGGAGATGGCTGCAGTTTTACGGGCTCCTAACCAATTTTGCTATTGTGTATGTCAGTCTGCTGTGCTTTATCTTGGCCAGGTCGCAGTTGTAAATGAGAACTTGTTCTCAACTAGCCTACCTGGTTAAATAAAGGTGAAATTAAAAAAAGAATTTCCCAAAAATTCCAGCCACCCTAGTCAGACTGTTCCCTCTGCTACCGCACACCAAACGGTACCGAAGCAGCAAGTCTAGGTCCAAAATCTTCAGCTTCTACTCCCATGTCATAAGACTCCTGAACAGTTAACCCCCACACATGGACACACTACTGGTACCCCCTGTATATAGCCTCATTACTGTTATTTTATTTTTGCTCTTATTTAAAAAAATGTTTCATTGTTTACTTCAGTTTACTTAGTAAATACTTAGTTTTCTTAAAACTGCGTTGCTGGTTAAGGGCTTGTAAGCTAGCATTTCACTGTAATGGCTACACCTGCTCAGCGCATGCGACAAATACATTTCAAATTGATCTGATTCCACTAATGACAAACTCCAACCCCAGCATTACCTCAACCATAGGAAGTTTGAGGACGACGGGCTGGTGTTAATGGCTGGAACGGAATCAGTGGAACGGTATCAAATACATTCGCTCTGTTTCAGCCATTATTATGAGCCGTCCTCTCAGCAGCCTCCACTGATCAACGCAACACGACAACAACCCTCACTTTAAATGGCTCCATACATGTGCATATTCCCTCCTCCTACCTATATGTATGATCCTCTCTAGGGGCCTCCTGAGTGGAGCAGCGGTCTAAGGGCACTGCATCACTACAGACCCGGGTTCGGTCCCAGGCTGTGTCACAGCTGGCCGTGACCGGGAGACTTCTTGTGGCGGGCCGGGTGCCTGCAAGCTGACGTCAGTCTCCAGGTGTACGGTGTTTCCGCCGACACACTGGTGCGTCTGACTTCCGGGTTAAGTGAGCAGTGTGTCAAGAAGCAGTGCGGCTCGGCGAGGTCTGGTTTCAGAGGATGCGTGGCTCTCGACCGTCGCCTCTCCCGAGTCCGTAGGAGAGTTGCAGCGATGGGACAAGACTGTAACTACCAATTGGATATCATGAAATTGAGGAGAAAAATGGGGTAAAAGTGCCAAAACATTTATTCCTACCATCCCTTCCTCTTTCTATCTCCATTCTTTCATCCTTGAGAAGGACAGTTTTGACACCTGCGCCTTCCCATAGAATTAGAATAACTAGAACGGAACATTGTAATTCTAGTTCTGTTTCAGTTAGATTTGAAGAGGGGAAAAACAGCATTCCTGCCTGCCTCTACAGGAAGTAACACTTACAGTACTGCAGGCAGGTCTAGGGAGCGCGCTCTCGCAGTTCTTTGAAAATTATTAAAGAAAAAAGATACAAAGCAGCACCTGAATGATTTGTCTTGACACGCGCACCCCTCCTTGTCTTGCACAATGGCCGTGCGGAGGTGTACATGTCTGCCTGCCTGACTGCCATGAGGAAAGCATTAATTGAGCTGGAGAGTGTGAGAGAGAGAGCAAGAGTGTGACATTAGAGATGGCAGGATGCCAAGTGTCTTGGTGGAGCTCCATTTGTATTTAATTATTAAGAGTCAATGCTTCAGAGTGTGTGTGTGTGTGTGTGAGGGACTGAGAGAAAAAAACAACTCCTGGTCTCCTTATAACACAGCATCTCTGTGGTCTAAAGCAGATGTCAAAGGGCAGAGCGGAGATGAGATAGTTTATGGAATGTGCGCACACAGTTGCGAGGTAAAGCTGGGCTATATGGACAAAAACATACATTGCGATAAATTGCCAGATAACGATAAATAGAACGATATATTTATAACATTAATGTTCACCAGTTGTTTTTTTTGTTATTATCCTTGAACTACTACTAGTAGTTTAGTTTTTGTAGCCATCAATTGTCCTATTAACACATCACCCATATTAGCAAACTTAATTTATGTCAAACTTGACATTTCTCTAATATAGGCCACATATCGTAAGGGATGATGTCAGCAAAATGCCTGCGATGAGAGATCTGTATGGTCGGTGTCGATCATTGTCCGTTTATCTTCGCAGATTTATTGCGGGGCTCATTTCTGCCTCCATTATGGTCATGTCATCTGAACTTAACAGCTAGATCGGAACGCGTATTTGTAATCACTGCAGTAATACATTTGCGTTTATACGCAGTTTATCAAAGGGCAGATAACGCAAATCAAGAGAGACATCTTTACATCCTGCACCTACAACAGACCAAATCATTTGCATGCCAACTGCACATCCAAAGGGCACTGTGTGACAGTTGTGTTACTCCGCTCCTATTATAAAGAGAGGTCAAGGAAAACCCCCTGGCCCAATGTTATGAACATTTTTTTTGAACAAAGACGTTTTTGTTGTCACATACACTGGATGAGTGCAGTGAAATGTGTTTCACAGAGTCAGCCATAGTAGTACAGTGCCCCTGGAGAAAATTAGAGGGAAGTGCCTTGCGCAAAGGGCACATTGGCAGATTTTTCACCATGTCGCCTCGGGAATTCGAACTGTCAAAACTTTCGGTTATTGGCCCAGCGCTCTAACCGATAGGCTACCTGAACATTATGAGGCTCGGTGAAACAGGAGAGGAATCAGGAATAAGGTTAGTCCATAGCTGTGTCCCAAATAGCACTCTGTTCCCTACGTAGTGCACTAATCTGGTCAAAAGTAGTGCACTGTGTAGAGAAAAGGGTGCCATTTGGGATGCACCCCAGGCTGAACCCCGTTGACTTCCTCTCATGTTGTTTAGACAGAGTAAGGTTACCATCTACCTCTGCATGTGCAGTAGACCTACCATCCAGGAACAGTTATAATTTTCACACCAACACACTTCGTTCCCTTCCCTGTAATGTGGGCTATGGGCTTGGGGTCAATTCCATTTCAATCCAAATGTTCCTAATTGAAAAGCATGGAAGAGAAAAGGAAATTCAGTGTTTCACCGTCACTGGGTTCTGGTGGGGGTCGATGTGGTGCTGTGGTCACTAGTGGCAAAATAATCTTCCTATTATGATCCATCATCATCAGCAGCAGCACTGTGTATGTGCAAGCCTACCTTACCTAACACCTTGAATGTTAGAGTATTTAGGAGAGCTTGTTTTCTACATGCCATTAATTTCAGAAAGAGATTTTGTGGAAAGTGTCCTTCCAAAGAGGCCCATATACTGAAGCCTCCTTCGCACACACAATCCCACAAGAGTATAGGCCAATAGAGTATAGTAAAGGCCAACTAATGACTTGCCTACAAAAACACCTGGTGTCAGGTAACATCAATGGTCATTCATGTTTCATGGTTGGTGTTAGTGATGACCTCACCAGGGATGCTCAGATGTCCTAAAGCTATCCTATCCCACAGTGTTAAGCACTAAGCCTAGACTTCCTTAAACAAGTCAATAGGCCAAGTCGAACGACTTTGGACCAATATTCAAAGCATTTCAGAATAAAGGTTTTGAATAATAAATAAGAATATGAGTCTAGGATTTGGGACCTTTCTGTCTAGGATTATAGCTAATCATATCCATTATGCTTAATAAGTGAAAGATGATCATAGATCAGCTCTCCTTTTTTATTTTATTTAACTAGGCAAGTCAGTTAAGAACAAATTCTTATTTTCAATGGTGGCCTAGGAACAGTGGGTTAACTGCCTTGTTCAGGGGCAGAACGACAGATTTTTATTTGTCAGCTCTGGGATTCGATCAAGTCCAATGCTCGAACCATTAGGCTACCTGCCGCCCCACCCCTACTTTGAGACACTGACAGGACTGAATACAGGACAGGCCCTGATCTTCAAACTCTTACATGTAATTTATCGTACCTTGAACACTTCTGAGAAGAAGCCCGAGCCAATCTTCTCACAGATGAAGTCATCTATACGGGCCAGGCTTGACACGGCGCTGCGTAGAGCCCGGTAGGACGAGGGCCTGATCCGGTTCGGCCCGTGGACGAGTGGCTCCGCCGCCTCCTGGTCCCGGTCCATCTCGACCCGCTCCATCTCAGTTATCCCAGGATGCGGAGGGGGGCGGGACATAGACGCAGTTCAAAATCCAACACCGTTTACATTTCCCATGTCCTCCGCATGAGCGAGAGAGAGGATCCGGTAAAACGGAGGAGCTTCCCACGGGATACTGAGTATCAGAACGAGGGAGAAACACAGATTAATTCACCATCAAAGCACCCTCGATCTCTGAAGCTAACAGAAAACGGCTGTCTGTCTTCAAGTCTGTGTATTTCTTCTTTTAGAAACTAAAGCCGACACAACTTCCATCATTCCTGCCACATCCGACATAGCTTGTGCTCCGTGTTTGATTCCGTCATGCTGTAAAGATATAGGCAGGCTTATCCACCCCCTTCTCTCTCTCCCTCAGTCAAATTCAGTTTCCTCCGGTCTGCTTATGCAGTGGAAAGGGCACCCATTTTCTACCAATCGAAACCTCAGTTTCTTGTGCGCATAGCCGCAGGAAGATGTTTGGGGAGGGGAACAAAATAAATTCCTGCTACAGACGGCTATAGAGTACCACAGCAGGAGTCATAATACCCATAAAATCTAGCGTTCTAACAAGGAAATGGTTCCAATTGTTTTCCCACCATTTTTCCTATAGGGGATTTTAGAAACACTTAAAGGGCTGTGTTTTGTGTAGGCTTACCACAGCGTGACGTTTTGATAACTGTCAATCTCTCTAGGACAAGGTGACTTCAATATATTCACCTGTATTTACCCCCCCAAAATGAAACGCTAATTAGCTGCTAATGTGGCTTTTCTAAAGAACTACAAATGCCATGATCTGGATGAAACTGATGAATCGAGGCAAAGTGAATAATCTCTGGATTAACTAGCTAATGTTAGCTAAATGTAGTATTTAATAAATTGGCACAACACCTATTAGCAAAAGAGTCAGCTAGAGATGACGTGCAGGAGCTTGCAGGGATTTGTAGTCTTGCATGATGTCTATTTTGACACTAATTAGCATTTTCAAAACATGAGTAAATAGAGTCAACTTTATTGATAAGTCACCTTGTCCTAGAGAGATTTACATGGTTATCAAAGCGTCACGCCAGGTTAAGCCTACACGAAACAGTCCTTATTTTAAGTGTTTCTCATATCCCCTTTTGGAAAAACGATTGGAACCATTTCCCTGTTAGACCGCTAGGTTTTATATGCATTAAGACACGTCCACTGTGGGGCTCTATATGGGCAGTGCACTACTTTTGTGAAAAATACCATCTACAAAATGTAATAATAATTGCCTGCACTACAGAGGGCTATATCCGTCTGCTAATACAGGAAAGGGCCCAGAGCACTACTTGTGGAAATAAATTATATATATAATGATTTTCAGGGGGTGCTACAGCACCCCTATTTCCCGCGGCTATGCCTGTGCGTATTGTTTAATGACCCTGGTCTCTGCTTCCCCCTGACAGAAGGAAGCCACTTGGCTATAAAATAGAAAAGAGGCCGTTTACCGTGGTTCGCCGCTGTTAATTGTGTAGCCTACTTATCTGTGGCTGGTCTGTCCTGATACAGGTCATGAAAGCAGCGCGATATCGCCGCTTCATTGTAGAACAGAATTTGCACACACAGAGCTACTATATAGCCTAACCTGATCCAATCACATAGCAGTAGCCTTTTCAAAGGGATCTTTATTGATCATTCAATAGAACAGGACTACCAGGCTGCATAAACAAACAGGCAAATGCGCAGGTTGAAAACAACCGGTGGACGGACGAAGAGAGCTTCTTTGGGCACGTTTGATTCTTTCCGTAGACAGAAAGCGAGAGAGTAGCGGATTCGTGACAGACTTTATTCGACCACTGTCAGCTTGACTGCAGGTCATCAATTATAAATGCAGACCTGGGCTTCGTTTTTGGATTCGTCTGTCACTACGCTCCCACACAACTAAATATGCACAAAAATATAGCCTGCCTACACTATTTCAAAGTGGAAAATAATGGCACAAAAACGCTATAGGGCGGATTCATGCATGCATAACTGTACTAAAACATTGATACGACTTACATGCCCTCGATCAAATCTACAGGTAGCCTAGCCAACGGTGTCCTCTGCCTCTCGCGCCCTGACCCGACCGTGGTATTGGATTACCGTGCCTTTTATTTCTCTAATTAATCAGCCTTGTCGACCGTCCCGCTCCTGCACGGTCCCCCGTTTCAAGTCCTGTTGCCTCTGTTTTGTCATGGGTCTGCTCTGCAGTGCACTGAGAAAACAGTGCGACTTTTAGTGTCGCTTCTTATTGGCGAAAAAGCTGTTGGGCGGGTCCACGCGTCATCGCGGTCATCACCTTCAAAAACTTCACCTGCGGCTGCTTTCAAACTAACAACAATTGTCACCTATCTCAGAAACTCAAGGTAAACAGACATAGCACGCATCGTTTACCTGCAGTACCCTAAGTGCAACTCGACATAGCCTCACCAGACACCTATTTGTACATTTTCCTCAGTTGACTGTCAACATTAGAGACTGGTATCATAGACTAAACGTAACATAGTAAATGTAGATCTGGGATACTGAAATTACTATGACACAGTGCATTCGGAATGTATTCATACCCCTGGACATTTTCCACATTTAGTTACTTTACAGCCTTATTCTAAAATAGATACAATATTTTTTTCCCGCTTATCAATCTACACAAAATACCCTATAATGACAAAGCAAAAACAGGTTTTTAGACAAAACAGAAATAAGTATTTAGGCCCTTTGCTATGAGATTGAAAATAAATTGAGCTCAGGTGCATCCTGTTTCCATTGATATCATTGAGCTGTTTCTACAACTTGATTCAAGTCAACCTGTGGTAAATTCAATTGATTGGACATGATTTGCAAAGGCACACACCTGTCTAACTAAGCCACGAGGTCGAAGAAATTGTCCGTAGAGCCCTGAGCCAGGATTGTGTCAAGGCACAGATCTGGGGAAGGATACCAAAACATTTCTGCAGCATTTAAGGTCCCCAAGAACACAGTAGCCTCCATCATTCTTAAATGGAAGAGAGCTGGCTGCCCGGCCAAACTAAGCAATCGGAGGAGAAGGGCCTTGGTCAGGGAGGTGACCAAGAACCTGATGGTCACTCTGACAGAGCTCCAGAGATATGGAGATGGGAGAACCTTCCAGAAGGACAACCATCTTTGCAGCACTCCACCAGTCAGGCCTTAATGGGGGAGTGGCCAGACGGAAGCCACTCCTCAGTAAAAGGCGAATGACAGCCTGCTTGGAGTTTGCCAAAAGGCACCTAAAGGACTCTCAGACCATGAGAAACAAGATGCTCTGGTCTGATGAAACCAAGATTGAAGTCTTTGGCCTGAAGGCCAAGCGTCACATCTGGAGGAAACCTGGCACCATCCCTTCGGTGAACCATGGTGGTGGCAGCATCATGCTGTCGGGATGTTTTTCAGTGGCAGAGACTTGGAGACTTTGTCATTATGGGGTACTGTGTGTAGATTGATAAGGGGAAAAATCGATTGAATCTATTTTAGAATAAGGCTGTAACAGAATGTGGAAAAGACAAAGGGGTCTGAATATATTTAGAGTGCACTGTATGTCACGTTTGGTATGGTTACATAAGACAGAATGTTACTTAAGACAAAACCAAAAGTGAACATCTAGGAACCCAATGGCTGCGTGTTCGAATCTCATCACGGACAACTTTAGGATATTAGCAACTTTTAGCAACTAAACTACTTTTTAGATACTTTGCAACTACTTAGCACGTTAACTAACTCTTCCCCTCACCCTAACCTAACCTTAACCCTTAGCCTAGCTAACATTAGTGCTCGCCACCTAGACTCCTAGCTAACGTCAGCCACAACAAATTTGAAAAATCATATATATATATATATATATCTTTTTACCCCTTTTTTGCCCCAATTTCGTGATATCCAATTGGTAGTTAGTCTTGTCCCATCCCATCGCAACTCCTGTATGGACTCAGAAGAGGTGAAGGTGGAGAGCCACGCGCCTTCCAAAACACGACCCTGCCAAGCCGCACTGCTTCTTGACACCTTGCTCGCTTAACCCGGAAGCCAGACGCACCAATGTGTCAGAGGAAACACCGTACAACTGACGACCGTGCATGCGCCCAACCCTCCACAGGAGTCGCTAGAGCACGATGGGACAAGGACATCCCGGCCGGCCGGCCAATCCCTCCCCTAACACGGACGATGCTGGGCTAATTATGCTTTGCCACATAGGTCTCCCGGTCATGGCTGGCTTAGACCGCTGCACCACTAGGGAGGCCATTTGGTACGAATTGCAATTCATAACATATTGTAATAATTGCAATTCGTAACATATCATAGAAATTGTAATTCGCAACATACTGTATCATATGACGGACGTCCATAAATGAATACATTCCATACAAAACATAACATATCATACTAATTAGAGTGTCTCGGATTTACATTTTACTATGTTACGTCTACCCCTGAGTCCAGGTTGAACATGGAGGAACACAGCTCAGTGCAACCTCAGGGCCACCCTGTGATAAATTGCTTCTTACTGTAGCGCCATCTCACACCACATACCGATATAGTTCACATAACAGGCTGTGGTCACATTCGGCCCCTGGTAAATGCTTTGTGCCATTCAGTAGGCTACCCACTGGCAACACTTGAATAGTCTCTAGGTTCTACTATAATGCATAATTTATCAATTTGTTTCTTGGGCTTTTTATCCACACATACACCCCAGATAGTGACTGCCTGAAATATAACCCTCAAGTCACACCATTGTTTAGATAATGACATATCCCATGTATTATTTAGCGAATGTCTCAGAATAGACTGATCTTGCATACTAAATGGCACCCTATTCCCTAAATAGTGCACTACTTTTGACCAGAGCTCTAAGGGGAATAGAGCACTAGGGAATAGGGTGTCATTTGGGATGTAGCCTGTGTGACACGGATGGGAGGTGATTGTGTTGACCTCACATGACCCCATATGTTAGTGCTTCATAGTTCTGTAACCAAACAAATATGCATAGGTGAGCATTAGGCTATTACATCTTGGTCATTGATTATAGTTTATATGCTCCTGACACATAGGCTATTGTTGTTGACCTTTTAGACTACATATTCATATAAAGAAATGTGAATATAGGCGGATAGGCCTACATAAACTAAACATTGGACTGTAGCCTGCATCTTACGTTTCTACCAGTGCAGCAACAGACTGTGTACACATGCACACAGATCATGGCAGGTAGCCTATTGGTTAGAGCATTGGCCCAGTAACTGAAAGGCTGCTGGTTTGAATCCCTGGGCCAACAAGGTGAAACATGTTGGGCAGAGTTGGGATATGCAAAGAACAAATATATGCACCCACCAAATTATTATTATCACAGAGCGTCCTGCAGGTACTAAGAATTCCACTCACTTCCCCCTAGTTTCTCATTGGCTGTCCAGATCCGCACGGTAGGAAGGCTCTAATTGGTTTTTGGAACTCACCAGCTGTTTCACGCACCCCCACATGCCCCACAGGAGTAGAGGGGTGGGGTAGACTGAGGAGGGGGATGCCACATGTTCCATGATGAACCCCCTGCTCACCTCCAGGAACCAGCTGCTGCTGATACCCCAATGGAGGGGACATGGTGGTGAGTGATACCCCCTTGGGGGACCGACAGGGCCAGTCACTAGGGTACACTGAAGTAGCAGGATAGTGGATCATAAGGAAGTGTGTATGCTCTCATCCTCTCACCCATTGGAAATAGAAAATAATTACTAAAATTACTAAATGAGTGTGTTTGTTTGTGTTGTTGTTGTTGGTGTGTGTGTGTGTGTGTGTGTGTGTGTGTGTGTGTGTGTGTGTGTGTGTGTGTGTGTGTGTGTGTGTGTGTGTGTGAAGTACATTACACTCCATTTACTAAATGACTGACCAACTGGCACCTGGAATGCTTTTATCCTACCTTGATTATTGTCCAGTCATATGTTGAAGTGCTGCAAAGAAGGACTTAGTTCAGCTGCAGCTGGCCCAGAACAGAATGGCACGTTTGGCTCTTCATCATAATCAGAGGGCTGATATCAATACTATGCATGCCAGTCTCTCTTGGTTAAGAGTTGAGGAAATACTGTCTGCATCACTTCTTGTTTTTATAAGAAACATGTGTTGGAAATTCCAAATTTGTTTGTACAGTCAACTAACGCACACCACTGACACACATTTACCCCGCCAGACATGCCACCAGGGGTCTTTTCACAGTCCCCAGGCCCAGAACAAATTCAAGGAAACACACAGTAATATACAGAGCCATGATTGCACGGAACTCCCTTCCGTCTTATACAGTGCAGGTGAACAGCAAACCTGGTTTTAAAACTAAAAACAAAGCGGCACCTCACGGCACAATGCCTCTCCCCCATGTGACCTACTTGTTGTGTGTATGTACTGACATGTATGTGTAACTGATAGATAAACACATGCACACTACATGTTAATGTTTTAAATGTATGTCAACTGTAAAGTCTTTTGTCTGTAATGTATTTTTCGTTATTATGCCAAAGGATCCTAATAAAATCGAAATCTAAATGCTGGGGGTGGATATGATCGATTGCAGAATTTGAATCCTTTTGTGTATAAATTCTTGTAAACATTATGCAGAAAGTATAAGGGTCTTATTACTATGAAGACCTTATGAAGCAGTCAATGGGGTATCGATATATTGAGGATCTACAAGAAAAAGACTGAAAATAATGAGATGAGATGGATGTCCTGGCTTCCATCCATTAGTGTCTAAATGGCTTAAAGATCAAAATATAAATCAATGGAAAGAGCCCCTTGGGGTTCTTCTGTGTGTGTGTGTTTGTGTGCGTCCGTGTTATAGAGATAAATCCATATAATTTTACCCATTAACACACATAAAATATGACAATGTGGTATAGCTATCTATGCCTATACAAACAACTCAGGATCTCAAACTCAAGGTTTGTCAGGGACAAGGACATTCAAATACAATGTTCTATCCATAGAAATGGAATCTCGTTCTAGTTCTATTCTCCATGTAGATTGTTGATAAAAGAATTGGGTTGTAGAGACTAGAGACACAAACAAAGTAAATTGGCAGTTTTAAAACCCACCCACTGCTTTCATTTTCAGTGTGTCTTGTCTCTACACGTCCCAAAATGTTAACTCTCTTTACCCTACAAGAGGGAGTGTGTGGGAGTGTATCTCAATTTACAGATGAGGTGCAGAAATGTATTATCTCCTCAGGTTTTTATGACTGTGTGTGCTTGGATTAATGCTTATTGACAATTCAAATATTGGTTAGATCATTTGATCCTCACAAGACTTTGTTCTGGGGCTTTGTGTGCTGCTAAATTGACGCATTTCTAATGAGATAAAAGGGTGTAGAAATTGCTTTGATTTCTAGTTGTTTAATTTCACACGTCTTTTGTAGGACATAAATCACGTTGTAAGCTATAATGTTGCAGGTTTTACAGGGGTGACAGATTTGGGTCATAAACAATATAGCCTTTAGGCATAGGCCAACAATAAAACAATCGTCTTAATTGCAAATGCAGAAACATTTCATTTCAATGTAATTAAAAACAGGAAAGCGAATAGAGGCTAAACATTCAATCAATGTACAGTATGTCACTTGCATTGCAGATGAGATATTGATTTGGCCTAGTTGTAATGGGAATTTAAAAAATCACATGCATCCCTAAAAGATTTGTGGCCTATGCAATTTGGCCTAAGAAAATGCACTGCAATTCATGCAACAAAATGATTGTAGACAGAGGCATACAAATGTAGCCTGACTGCTACATATAGAAATAGAAGGATTTCTTTTTTTATTTTATGGTTGTATTTTACCCACTTTTTCTCCCCAATTTTGATCTTGTCTCATCGCTGCAACTCCCCAACTGGCTTGAGAGGCAAAGGTTGAGTCATGCGTCCTCCAAAACATGACCCGCCAAAACACGCTTCTTAACACCCAAACGTACCAATGTGTTCGGAGGAAACAGCGTTCAACTGATGACCGAGATCAGCCTGCAGGCGCCTGGCACGCCACAAGGAGTCGCTAGAGCGCAATGAGCCAAGTAGAGCCCCCCTCCCAGCCAAACCATCTCCTAACCCAGATGACGCTGGGCCAATTGTGCGCTGCCCGATCATGGCTGGTTGTGATACAGCCCAGGATCAAACCCAAGTCTGTAGTGATGCCTGTAGCATTGTGATGCAGTGCCTTAGACCTCTGCGCCACTCAAGAGGCCCACTGAGTGTAGAAAACATTAAGAACATCTTCCCAATATTGAGTTACAATATTACCCCACCCCCCATTTTGCCCTCAGAACAGCCTCGATTCGTCGGGCATGGACTCTACAAGGTGTCGGAAGCGTTCCACAGGGATGATGGCCCATATTGACTCCAATGCTTCTCACAGTTGTGTCAAGTTGGCTGGATGTCCCTTGGGTGGTGGACCATTCTTGATACACGCAGGAAACTGTTGAGTGTGAAAAACCCAGCAGCACTGCAGTTCTTGACACAAACCTGTGCACCTGGAACCTACTGGACATTACTGGACATTCCCCCTCTGAATGGCACAAATACACATTCCATGTCTCAACTGTCTCAAGGGTTAAAAAACTTTCTTTAACCTGTCTCCTCCCCTTCATCATCACTGATTGAAGTGGATTTAACAATTGACATCAATAAGAGATCATAACATACTGACCAGGTGAAAGCTATGGAAAGAGCAGGTGTTCATAGTGTTTTGTACACTCAATGTACATTCTCAACTATTAATTTAAATTTAAATTCCCAAGCTGATGTCAATTTCTTTACATCAAGGAGTCCCAACAGTTTTGAATATATAATTGAAAATGTTGCGAGATGGCACCTGTGGGAAATCATTTATTTGTTTATTTTTTTGGCCCAATCGCAGGCTTGTAAGTATCTACAGAAGTGGCAATTTGGAATATTTCATGTTTTTGAGAGATATTCAAATGATGCAAAGGTGCCAACTTTATAAAGGTCATAAAGTGATTTCACACCATTTTGTCTCCATATATCAAAAGCTTTGTCTGAAATGGAAGGTGGAAATAGATGGTTATAAACCAGGAAGGATTTAGGGAAGTATATCTCTAATATCTAGGTTCAGCCTTAAGTTATTCCATATCTTTAGTTTGTCGAACTGAAAGTAACAATTGGAGCTGGTAGGGGATAGCATACGATGCCTCTTAACGATGTGGACATACAGAATGTGGATGATATAACTCACTGATTCAGTTGGAGCCTGTAGAACTTTCTAATAGTGAGTTCCTGTTGTAGAAATACCACTTTTTGTTTGACATTTTACAATATCGTGTGTGATTGCCCCCAAAAGGTTCTTCCAAGAACCTCATAGGAGGTGGGATTCATCGAGGAACCTCCTTAGGTGGTGGGGGTTCTTGCAGGAACCTAACTGCCCAACGTAAACATTTGGATTTGAACGGACAGCATACGCAGGCACCTCACTGAAAAATGTAAAGATCCCAATTTAAGGTAAGTTTTGTACCTTGTATGATCTAAATTGATATTGTTTTATAACGATACCATCTATCTTTTCATATTTGTGCAACTCTTTCTAAAACAGAAAATGGACACAATTCAACAGAAATCAATCAACAAAGAGGTAAGAATACTGTATGTAGGCTATAAGAATATGTTGAAGGCTTGCAGTATAGCGTGCAGATGACTGAACTGCTCACTTTTGTGTCTGCAGTTATACAGAGGAGGCATACAAAGGTATATAAAATTGGTATGTTATGCAGATCACATTTACCATCCTCCTCCCTTACCTCGTCAATGAATATCCCATAGGCCTCTACATTATGGACAAGGTATGTGTATGAAACCATTATCAAAACCGTTTTTTCATTCGCATTTACCACAAAATAATGTAATGTGCATGTTATGATAATCTGTAAAATTACTATTTAAAAAAAAATTACCCCCAAAAGGTTCTTCAAACTTTTTTTGAGAATGCATTAAAAGGAGTTCTCCGAAGAACTTATAGGGGTTCCCCCACAGTTTCAATTTGAAGAAACCCTAAAGGATACTCCAGGAACCTTTTCTTTTTACAGGGTAGTATGTTCCTGTCTTACAATTAACACTTTTTGTTTAACATTTTACAATATTGTGTGTTATTTAATAAGTATGTTATAGATTATGTGTAAAGTGGCAATCAGCAGTAAAAACAATAACAAAGCATTCTCCCTGCCCCTGTTTCAGTAAACCATTGGTGATATCAAAAGGGTAGTTTAAATCATGTTTTCAGGCGAGTGGTTTGTTTTCATTTGCAAAGATTGGAGTATAACAAGCTTATATTTTGGGTTGTGATGGGGTAAAAACTAGCTCAAGCTAGGCAAAAGTTAGGTAACAGGAAGTCCGATAGGCTAAAGTACAGGCAGGGAATAGGCAAAAGTTGGCGTTAGTGAGGCAGGCAAAAACTATCATACACTGGGAGGAGTAAATCACGGGGGAAACCAGAGCTCTGAAAGACGCGTGCCACAAAACAAACAATACCTCACAGTGATGGGGTGCAAATAACTGAACTAAATAGTGTGTGATAATAACATACAGGTGTGTGAACAGTTGATTGGGATCTGGAGAGTGAGCTACGTTCAGGGGATCTCTGTGTTTGAGAGTGTGAGCTGGAAAGTGAGCTGCGTTCAGGGGATCTACATGTTTGAGGGTGTGAGTTGGAAGCGGACGTTACATCATGAGGTATTTAAGTTACAGTCCCTTCAGAAAGCATTCACACCCCTTTACTTTTTCCACATTTTGTTGTGTTAAAGGTGATTTTATTGTCATGTTTTGTCAAAGATCTACACAAAATACTCTAATGTTAAAGTGGAAGAAAAATTGTAACATTTGTAAAAAAAAGATTATGAAAAATAAAACACAAATAAATCTTGGTTACATAAGTAATCAACCCTCTGAGTCAATCCATTCGGATCGCCTTTGGCAGCGATTGGGTAAGTCTCTAAGAGCTTTGCACACCTGGATTGTCTTTTTAAAATTCTTCAAGCTCCGTCAATTGGTTGTTGATCATAGACAGCCACAAGTCTTGCCATAGATTTTCAAGCCGATTTTTTTAAGGCACAACTGTAACTAAGTCACTCAGGATAATTCAATGTTGTCTTGCTCAGCAACTCCAGTGTATAGTTGGCCTTGTGTTTTATGTTATTAACCTGCTGAAAGCTCAATTTGTTTCTCGCAGTGTATGTTGGAAAGCAGACAGAACCAGGTTTTCCTATAGGATTTTGCCTGTGCTTAGCTATATTTAGTTTATTTTTATCCCCCCCCCCCCAAAAAAAAAAACAACAACAACTCCCTAGTCCTTGCCGAAGACAAGCGGCCACCACCATTCTTGAAAACATGAAGAGTGGTACTCAGTGATGTGTTGTGTTAGATTTGCCGCAAACATAACGCTTTGTATTCAGGACATATCTGTACAGGCTTCCTTCTTTTCAAATCAAATCGTATTTGTCACTTATTTAAGAACAATAAGAAATAAGAAAGAATAAGAAAATCAAGTTTAAAAAAGTAATAATAAAATAACAATAGCAAGGCTATATACAGGGGGTACCGGTACCAAGTCAATGTGTGGGGGTACAGGTTAGTCGAGGTAATTGAAGTTATATATACAGTAACAGTCAAAAGTTTGGACACACATACTCATTCAATGATTTTTCTTTCTTTTTTTTCTTTTTCTTTTTTTTTAACAATTTTCTACATTGTGGAATAATAGTGAAGACATCAAAACTATGAAATAACACATATGGAATCATGTAGTAACCAAAAAGGTGTTAAACACATTTTAGAGTGTGCAAAGCTGTCATCAAGGCAAAGGGTGGCTTCTTTGAAGAATCTCAAATATGTTTTGATCTGTTTACCACTTTTTTGGTTACTACATGTTTCCATATGTGTTATTTCATAGTTTTGATGTCGTCACTATTATTCTACAATGTAGAAAATAGTTTTTTTTTTAAATAAGAAAAACACTGGAATGAGTAGGTCCAAACTTTTGACTGGTACTGTACATGTAGGTAGGGCTAAAGTGATTATGCGTAGATAATAAACACTGAGTAGCAGCATCGTAAAAAAAAGGGGGGGGAGTCAATGCAAATAGTCTGGGTAGCCATTTGATTTACTGTTCAGCAGTCTTATGGCTTGGGGGTAGAAGCTGTTATAGAGCTTTTTGGACCCAGACTTGGCGAGCCGCTTGACAATTTTTAGGGCCTTCCTCTGACACCACCTGGTATAGAGATCCTGGATGGCAGGAAGCTTGGCCCCAGTGACATACTGGACCGTATGCACTACCCTCTGTAGCGCCTTGCGGTCAGATACTGAGCAGTTGCCATACCAGGCGGTGATGCAACTAGTCAGGATGCTCTCGATGGTGCAGAATACCTCATGACAAACTGTAGACAATACTATTTACCAAAATATTTTTAATCTAGATTTTTCGTAGCTGTCTATTTACCACCACAAACCGATACTGGCACAAAGACCACACTCAATGAGCTGTAAAGGACCATAAGCAAACAAGAAAATGCTCATACAGAGGCCGCGCTCCCCGTGATTTAAATGCAGGAAAACTGAAATCCGTCTTACCTCATTTCTACCAGCATGTCCCCTGTACATCTAGAGGCAAAACAAACCTTTAGATCACCTTAACTCCACACACAGGGACTCAATACAATGCTTTCCCTCGCCCTCCATTTGACAAATCTGATCATAACTCTAATCTCCTCATTCCTGCTTACAAGCTAAAACTCAAACAGAAAGTACCAGTGACGCGCTCAATATGGAAGTGGCCCATTGAATTCGATGCTAAGATACAGGTCTGCCCAGTGATGCGAGCCTGCCAGATGAGCTAAATGCCTTCTAGGCTCATTTCGAATGGGTGCCGAGCACGCCCCCAAGTTCCTTTGTGTCCACATCACTAATGGACATATCATAGTCCCAAAACACCAAGGCAGTCATGAAGAGGGCACAACAACACCTATTCTCCCTCAGGAGACTGAAAAGATTTGGCATGGGACCTCAGATTCTCAAAAAGTTCTACAGCTGCACCATCGAGAGCATCTTGACTGGTTGCATCACCGCTTGGTATGGCAACTGCTCCGCATCCGACCTCAAGACGCCACAGAGGGTAATGCGTACGGCCCAGTACATCACTGGGGCAGAGCTTCCTGCCATCCAGGATCTCAAAACCAGGCAGTGTCAAATGAAGGCCCTAAAAATTGTCAAAGTCTCCAGCCACCCAAGTCATAGACTGTTCTCTCTGCTACCACACGGCAAGCGGTACCGGAGCGCCAAGTCTGGGACCAAAAGGCTCCTTAACAACTTCTACCCCCAAGTCATAAGACTACTAAACAGTTAATCAAATGGCTACCCGGACTATTTACATTGACCCCCTTATTTTATTCATTGTTCATTATTTTTTTTGTACTGACTCTCCTGCACAGGCTCAATGCACACGCACTGTACTCGAACCACACACACACACACACACACAGACACAAAACACACGTTCACTTTCCTTCTCACACTTCACATACACTGCTGCTACTCTCTGCTCATGATCTAATCATACTCACTTTTCCCCTACCTACATATTACCTTGATTATTGTATATAGCCTCATTATTGTCATTTTATTGTTACTATTTTTCCTTTCCTTTATTTAGCACATTTTTCTTACTTGGGCCTACTTTTTTAAACACTACATTGTTGGTTAAGCACTAGTAAGTAAGCATTTCACAGTAAGGTCTACCGACAACTGTTGTGTTCAGCGCATGTGACAAATACATTTTGATTGATTTGTATCAATCATAGACACAGCAGATGTGGCCAAAATATTTTTTGTCAAGTTGCTATGTATAAAAAAAGGTGTGATTTCTTACAAATTGATATAACAAGTACAATATGACTGTTGCACATTTTCAGTTAAGGCACAAGGTAGATTAAGTTCAAACACCTTTATATTGGTTGTTAGCAGACATTTCAAGATGAAGTTTATATTGTATACACTTTGTTTTCCCTGAATCATTGCAATAAAATCTTTCAAAATGTACAGTCCTTGTTTCATTCATATAAAGTTCTGATTTTGCAATAAGCTACTGAGACAAATGACCCAGGGTGATGTGCCATATCAGGTGGAATTAGAAAAAAAAATACATTTGACATATTTTTGTATTTTATGTTAAATTACATTAGAATATTATGCTGCATCTAGACATTTAAGCTAAATTAGCCTATACAAGCATAACACATTCAAAAGAAAAGCAAGTACAGTTTGAGTCCTGTAGAATAGATATTGAGGGAAATTCTGGAACGTGGATTTGTGGAAAGCATTTTTGATGGTTAAAAGGCAGACTTCATGGGTTTGGTTTCCCAATCCACTGACATGCATTGCGCAGTTATTTTCCCCTGTGATTACCTGCTCAGTTTGTCCGAGTGCGCATCGTATTTTTACTCGTAGCAATACTGCCACCACGTGGTGCAATGTAGAAATGACAGTTGATTGCGCTCGTTTAGAAGAGCGGATTATGCTAAGCAAAGTGATTTGTGACCGATGTGTCACTATAATAATTTGTTGTCTACTATGTTGTACACTTATTTTCTTTATGTGGTTTGCTTGATACCTTACATTTAATGTATTCAATACAGTGCCTTATATTCTCATAGTCTACGTATCGAAGTACACGATGGCAAATGGTTAACCATTAACCTTTTGTTTGTTCACACTTGGCCACTTCATATCGGTTTAAAATGTAGCCATGGTTGACCTAAAATCAGTTACAGAGAAGTACAACTCTCGCGAAAGTTGTCACTTTCCGTTTAAACGTGAATCTGTCCAATAGATAACGGCTGACCTGATAGCGAGGTCGGATGGTTTTAAACTGCAACCCATTTATAGATAAGAACCATAATAACACGCTGCATGCCGGGAGTTGTTATGTTAGACGACGACAGTGTCCTGCTGTCAAAACAGTTCGTGCGGTGGTGGTGACCAAGCTGTGATCATGGCGTTGACCCGGCTAGAACGGGCCCAGGCATGGATTCTGAGTGCGTGCATGGGCGTGCTCTTTACGCTCTTTCGGCTCCTCTCTCCACGGCGGTCCCGTGGATTTATCAAACTTCTTCCAGTCACCAACCCTCTGCTGATGATGTCTGCGATGCAGCTCGCGCAAAGGATTCGTCGGAGAGAGGTCCGTAGGCTACCCGGTACCGGGTTATATGTTCTAATCTATTTTACGCGAGAGACTACTTTTCCGGAGTGCTTCCACTTGTACGGTTCCGGTGCCGTAGGCCTGAAAGGTGCAGTCAATGGTAAAAGGCCTTCCTGTGGACCCCAGTAAGAGTTGCTGCTGCTTTTGCCACAGATAATGGGGATTCTAATAAAATACCCAAATCTTAGGACAGGGTTCTACAACGGCTTAATAAAGAGTGATAGAGAGCCAATCTGCTGCATGATAGGTTACTGCTTTGCTCTCTGGGAGCAGTTGGGCTGTGACTGCACTCTTGCACATGTCCATTACATAAAGGCTCAATCGGAGTTCTGCATTGGCCGTGCAGCATTTACGGTTATATGGCCTTGGCAGAAGTCAGGGCATTCCTATTTTGTCCTGCTTCGCGGAGTAGCGCAGAGCTATTTGTGAAGGAATTTGTCAAGGAAGTCCGTTTGTGTCTAGACAACCAATCATGTCATTGCGTAGCTGTACCTAGCCCTCCACACTTACACAATTTGAGATGGGCACATATATACGGTACGGAGCTCAATATGGCGTCTGCGTGCCTCTGGTGGCTCTGCAAATAGCGTCACACCATCCATATGACGTCTCCGACACCATTTTCAGATCAAGCAGCAACAACAACAACAACAGGCTCTTAGGCTACAGCCTTGTGCTGTGGTCTCCTTGTGAAACAGGGTTGGGGTCAATTCCATTCCAATTGTCAATTCAGGAAGTTTATGACTACAGCAATTCCAATCATCTTTAGGGCTTTTCAATGAGGAAAATGTTGAATTGGAAATTGGTCTACTCTGAATTGACTGGAATTGATGCACACACAGGTGCACTACTGTCTACTGTATGTTGGTTGGTGTAGGTGTCCAGCATGGAGGTGGTGCAGGCCTACATTGACAGGATTCAGGAGGTGAACCCGCTGCTCAATGCTATGGTGCAGGACAGGCAAGTACAAGTACTCCGGGACTAGACTGGTTAAATGTCATATGGTTACAAATCTCATGTTGCCTTCTCACCGAACCTCCACTATGTTCTGACACAAAACTAAACTTGTGTATGCCTATATCTTTCTTTCTTTTTTTCTTCTTTCTTAATTTATTTTTCTTTCTATTCCTCTCCCTTCTCTCTGCTCCCTATTTTCCTCTCTTCCCTCTCTCCAGGTTTGCAGCAGCGTTGTTAGAGGCAGCCCAGGTGGACAAGCTGATCGAGGAGGAGACCGGGGGAGAGGATGTTCTGGAGGATAGACTTCCCCTGCTGGGGGTCCCCCTCACTGTCAAAGAGGCCTTCGCTCTACAGGGTAGGTCTACACACTCACCTAGACCATCCTTTCTCAAACCTCTCCTCGGGGACCGTCCAGCTGTTTCAATATTTGAACTATTCCAGAACTAGCACACCTGATTCAACTTGTCATCTAATCATCCAGCCCTTGCGCTAGCTCAGGACTACAACTAAAATTGGGAAACGTCTGGGGGTGTTCCTCAAGCAGAGGTTTGAAAATGGCTGACCTAGATCCTCTCCTGTACTCTCCCACACTGTGTACTACTCACGTAGTTGTGTTCCCTGTAGTGAGGCTATGGGAGCGTGTCTGGGTGAGTGTGTCGGCCTACCCTATAGGTCAGTGTTATCCGATCCTGGTCCTGGGGAACCCAAGCCCTTAGCATCAACACACTTGATTTCACTTACCGATTCATCACCAAGCCTTAATGAGTGATTTAGGCCTGTTAGTACTAGGGCAAAAATGACAAAGGGTACTTGTTTGGTTGAGAAACACTGCTATAGGTAGAGCTAACCCGCACACACACACACACACACACCCAGACCCTCTCCACAGTCCCAAGGTCTCACCATAACAGCACTCGACCATCAACAACTTTCCCTCTGCCTCGTCACCATCAGGTACATTTACATGACATTCTTTGATGATGTTCCCACTTAGATGAGCATCGGTGAAGTGCGTCTGTCCCTATTCAAATGAAAACGGTTTTGAACATCTATATTATATCTGCCAGCTTCGTCCACCGACATAACCGACCCAAGGCATTGCGCTCCCCAAATATTTGTCGAATTGTCACGGATTATATCCTAGTTTACAGTTCCACCTGTATGTTCAACTTCTCCCCACCCGTTCCCTTTGTCCCCCAGGCATGCCCAACACCGCAGGTGTGGTTTCCCGGCGCGGGGTCCTTTCAGCGGGGGACGCCCCTCCCGTGGCCCTGTTGAAGAGGGCCGGGGCCATCCCCCTGGGGGTCACCAACTCCAGCGAGCTCTGCATGTGGTCCGAGTCCCACAACCACCTGTACGGCATTTGCAATAACCCCTATGACCTGGAGAGGACACCAGGCGGCAGCTCAGGTATGGCATTGTAAGGTGTTATAAAATGGCAATGACACGGGAAGGTATGTATCATAACCCTGTTACAGCTGTGCTGATGTCATAACAACACAGGTAAATGTCCATAACAATAGGACTGATATTACGTATGAATTACTTGTTACGTCAAGTTACCGTCACCAACAGAAACAGAAAATAGGTTCCTTCCCCTATGGGCCTTTCTGGCTCAGACGAGCTTTACTTACTTTCTCTATCTCAATCTCTCTTCCTCTTTCCCTCCTCCTTTCCCGTGGGCTCCAGGTGGAGAGGGTAGTATACTTGGCGGTGGAGCATCAGTGATCGGGATAGGTTCTGACATCGGTGGAAGTATCCGTATGCCGTGCTTCTTCAATGGCGTTTTTGGCCATAAAACCACACCAGGTAAGTAAAGAGCACCCCTGGTGTGTGTGTTGGTGTATATGTAGATGCTAGCGCGTGTCTGTGTGTGTGTGTGTGTGTGTGTGTGTGTGTGTGTAATTGGCCATGTTTATCCTGTGTTATTTGTAGGTGTAATATCTAATGATTGTCAGTACCCCCCTGCCTCTGGTCGTCATGGGGACTACCTCAGTACTGGCCCCATGTGTCGCTATGCTGAGGACCTTCTGCCCATGCTCAGGATCATGGCTGGACCCAATGCTCACAAGTACATGACCCATCACACCTTCAACAGACTAAAACACCCAACACTATATTCTCTGTAAAGGCTTCAACACATCTAACTAGAAATAACTAACTACCAATGGTGCATGGGTTTAATGTCCCCACAACTAAGTTTTGTGAAGTTACACTATACATATACACAAAAGTATGTGGACACCCCTTCAAATTAGTGGGTTCAGCTATTTCAGCTTCACCCGTTGTTCAAAGGTGTATAAAATCAATCACACCGCCATGCAATCTCCATAGACAAACATTGGCAGTGGACCGTCTAGGAGCAACAATGGCTCAGCCGCAAAGTGGTAGGCCACACAATTTCACAGAACGAGACAGCTGAGTGCTGAAGCGTGTAACACATAAAAATCGCCTGTCCTCGTTTGCAACACTCACTACCGAGTCCCAAACCGCCTCTGGAAGCAACATCAGCATAATAACTGTTTGTCGGGAGCTTCATGAAATGGGTTTCCATGGCCTAGCAGCCACACACAAGCGTAAGATCACCATGTGCAATGCCATGTGTCAGCTGGAGTGGTGTAAATTTGCTGCCATGTGACTTTGGAGCAGTGGAAATGCGTTCTCTGGAGTGATGAATCACACTTCACCATCTGGCAGTTCGCCGGACAAATCTGGGTTTGGTGGATGCCAGGACAATGCTACCTGCCCCAATGTATAGTGCCAACTGTAAAGTTTGGTGGATGGATAATGGTCTGGGGCAGTTTTTCATGGTTCCGGAAAGGCCCTTTAGTTCCAGTGAAGGGAAATCTTAAAGCTAGAGCATACAATGACATTCTAGACGATTCTGTGCTTCCAACTTTGTGGCAACAGTTTGGAGCAGTGCAAAAAGCGAGGTCCATACAGAAAAGGTTTGTCGAGATCAGTGTGGAAGAACTTGACTGGCCTGCACAGAGCCCTGACCTCAACTCCATCGAACACCTTTGGGATTTATTGGAAAGCCGACTGCGAGCCAGGCCTAATCAACCAACATCAGTACCCAACCTCCCTAAAGCAAGTCCCAGCAGCAATGTTCCAACATCTAGTGGAAAGCCTTCCCAGAGGAGTGGAGCGAGGGGGGGGACCAACTTCATATCAATGCTTCTGATTTTGGGATGTTTGACAAACAGGTGTCCACATACATTTGGTCATGTAGTGTATATCAAAACCATGGCATTTTGAGCACCTGTTTAACTATCCTACCTCTCTATGTCTCTGTACAGATTGTCTTTATCCGTTGAGGTGGATCTGAGGAACCTGCGTTTCTTCTCTATCCCTCACGATGGAGGCTCTCCTCTGGTGAGTGCTGTAGATGAACAGCTCCTTCAAGCCCAGAGGAGGGTGAGTAGAATGCCTAGTAGACCCACAACGCACACACGCGCAAACGTAGATTCACAAAGACATAATCTGTATTTCTACCAGGTGGTGGAGCGGCTCGAGTCTGACCTAGGGGTCAAGGTTCAGGAGGTGCGTCTCTCTGGGCTCAAATATGGCTTCCAGATCTGGGATACGTACATGGGGCTCCCCGACAAGGAGGGTAAGGTGGGTCAACTGCTGCTGTCTTCTTCATTAGGTAGCGTTTATGGGGGTATTATGATGCCTCACTAGTACTGCCATTCTAACTATACTGAACAAAAATATTAACGCAACATACAACAATTTCAAAGATTTTACTGAGTTAATCAGTCAATTGGAATACATTCATTAGACCCTAATCTATGAATTTCACATGACTGGGAAAACAGATATGCATCTATTTGTCACAGATACCAACAACAACAAAAGGTAGGGGCGTGGATCAGAAAACCATTCAGTATCTGGTGTTACCACCATTTGCCTCATGCAGCGTGACACATCTCCTTCACATAGAGTTGATCGGGCTGTTGCGGCCTGTGTAAAGTTGTCCCATTCCTCTTCAATGGCTGTGCGAAGTTGATGGATATTGGCGGAAACTGGAACACGCTGTTGTACACGTTGATCCAGAGCATCCCAAACATGCTCAATTGGTGACATGTCTGGTGAGTGTGCAGGCCATGGAAGAACTGGGACATTTTCAGCTTCCAGGAATTGTGTACATGGGGTGTGCATTATCATGCTGAAACATGAGGTGATGGCTGCATGACAATAGGCCTCAGGAACTCATCAATGCAATTGTGTTCATTGTCTGTAGCTTATGCCTGCCCCCATAACCCCACTGCCACCATGGGGCACTCTTTAAACAACATTGACATCAGCAAACCACACGCTGCCATACACATGGTCTGCGGTTGTGAGGCCGGTTGGACGTAATGCCAAATTCTCTAAAACAACATTGGAGGCGGCTTACGGTAGAGAAATGAACATTCCAACAACTCTGGTGGACATTCCTGCAGTCAGCATGCCAATTGCACACGCCCTCAACTTGAGACATCTGTGGTATTGAGTTGTTTGACAAAACTGCACATTTTAGAGTGCCCTTTTATTGCCCCCAGCACAAGGTGCATCTGAGTAATGATCATGCTGTTTAAACAGCTTTTTGATATACAAAACCTGTCATGTAGATGGATTATGTTGGCAAAGAAGAAATGCTCACTAACAGGGATGTAAACAAATTTGTGCACAACATTTGAAAGAAATAAGCTTTTTGTGCATCTGGAAATTTTGGGGGATCTTTTATTTCAGCTCATGTATCATGGGACCAACACTTTACATGTTTCTTTTACATTTTTGTTCAGTGTAGATATGTGTGTGTGTATGTGTTTCTCGCAGCGCCCCACACCCTTCCAAGTCTTGATGGGGGAACCAGGGAGGCCGGTGTGGCCAGTGTGGGAGCTGGCCAAGTGGATGATGGGAAGGTCCCCTCACACCATGGCTGCTATTGGTAACAACACAAACACACATTGACAATCCTGTCTCGTAATAGTAGTTTCGGGTCTAGTGATTTGTTTTAAGTGTTGCCAGTCAACTAAGTGACCTTGTAGACCTATCTATAGTATCTATTGTTCCAGACAGTGTGTATTCTAGTAACCAGAGCTATAACGGCACTTTGATCAATTGAATCAACTGTCAAACATGGTATCTTTAGGCCTACTCTTGTCATGATGATATAGGTCAGGGATGGGCAACTAGCAGAACCCTCCTTTTGTAGGCCCACGGACCAATTTGACCCCCAAAAAAACTGTCGTGGTCTCAACTTATTGTTGAGACTTAGAATACACAAGGTGTCATTTCAAAACGTGGTTGTGCATCAGTCACTCACTCAATTAGCCCATGTCAGCTATTTTTATTTTACATTGTTAAGATACTCTAGCGTCCAGCTATCTAAACATGTAGTAAGCATGGTCAAATTCCTGACCGGGGAGCGGCCCATTCATCGGTTATCATATTAAAAACTGCAAACATTTGCCTCCACCCTATGGCAAAATGAGTACAATTGCATGAAATTAGTTGTAAAATGGCAATATTTTTTGCCCCATGGCAAAATGTGTAGAATTGTAGCAAACTTACTTTTAAAATGGCAACATTTTCTCTATGCCCCATGGCAAAAGGCACAGAATTGCAGGAAATTAAAAGGTACATTCTTCCTCTTCGCTGTCATGAGGGGTATGGATGTGGGTACGCAGACACACGTGCCTCCGCAGCCCCTTTTGTGGCCCCCACCCTCCTCAAAGTTGCCCATCTCTAGTATAGGCTAATCAATACATTGATGTACTTAATCTGTGTTATCTCTGGCATCATGGTCATTCTGTTGCTCTGGTGTGTTCCAGGCCTGGCCTTGGTAGAGATGACCAGCTCATCCAAGCCCTCTCCCTTCATCCTGAAGCAGAAAGAGAAGCTACAGAAGGAGGTTGAGGAGCTGTTGGGTACAGACGGGGTTCTCCTGTACCCCACCCACCCTCACCTCGCCCCCAAACACCACCACCCCCTCTTCACTCCCTTCAACTTCGCCTACACAGGTGAGAGGGTCTGGAAGACTATATCTAATAATATAAATGGAGATAAATCTATTAACCAAATCTTAAAACTCGAGGTATCCAAAATTTCAGGCAAATCACACATTGATTCAAAGCTTAGGGCTGCAGTCACAAATATGTGACAGAATGAATTGTCTGTACAACTGAATGAATGAATGAATACAACATATGCCAAAGCTTTCTCTCATTTGCATCCCTCTGTTCTCCCCCCTCCATCCTCAGGGATCATCAACATCCTGGGGCTGCCAGTGACCCAGTGCCCTCTGGGGTTGAGTGTAGAGGGTCTTCCCCTGGGGGTGCAGGTGGTGACTGGGAAGCTCCAGGACCGCCTGTCCCTAGCCATGGCCCTCTACCTGGAGAAGACCTACGGAGGCTGGAGAGACCCTGGAGCCGCCTGACCTGGCCTGTATCTATAAAGCATTGCAGAGTAGGAGTGCTGATCTACTACGATCAGTTTGGCCTTTTTAAATCAAAATAAACGAGTTACATGAACAGGGAGGACCTGATCCTGGATCAGCACTCCTACTCTAAGACGCTTTATGGATAGTGGCCCTGACCTGAGGACCACTGGGCCATGTTGAGTATGAAATGTGGTCAAACGTTGCAGATAGAAATGTCATGAATAGAACCAACATGATTCCTTATTCTACAAGTCACATGTTTGTATCTAAATGTTTTGCCCCGCACTGGCTGATGGAGGAAGAGGTTGTCCTTAACCATTTTTAATGGGGAAATGGTAGAATTGGGTGTAGGATAATCTGATCCTAGATCGCTGGTTAAGGGAAGGAGGTAGGAAGAATGTCCCTAACCGCTGATACAGGGGTGTGTTCACTAGCCTTAGCCTTGTGCTCAGAATAGCTCTCTTACACACAGTACACACACTATTCAGCACTTATCCCAATGGAACTGTTTGGTTCAATGACCTCTCACTGAAGAATGAATGTCTGTTTTTCTGCCATGCTCTTGTTCTGCACTGAATGCTAATGTTATTGGCACAAAGAATGTCTAGTCAGCCATGATTGACTTTTGTACTATCAAAGTCCCACTCACTCCGATCGATCTTACTACCAATGTCAATCTCTTTATCTTTAGCAAAATGACATGAACGCAGATCCTAAAAGCCAGTACTTTTGAACAAGAATACTGTATTACTCAATTCCAATCTTTGTGCATTTCTTGTTCGATTAGTACAGACCTTTTTAAAAAGAATTCATCTGATTAATCATTTGCTTGAATAGGAATTCATATCCCGAATTGACAAAATGGAGTTTACCCCAACCCTGTGGTGTATTCATTAGTGCACACTGTAGCAAAACGTTCTGAAACAAACCTTGACCATAGAACACCTTTACCCTAGTCATCATGAGCTCCGAAATAGAATGGTAGAGTCAGGAGGAGAGCGAGAGGTTCTGAAGGACTGTTTAACACTCTGGAATCGGAACATTTTTCGCTTTATTTTTCTTCCCTTCTTGGTAAGGATGGGGAAAAAAACGAGACATTCTCCAGAACTTTTCAAAACAGAATTTCACAGCAAAAAGGAAACCCATCATCCCTCTCTCCGTCACATTTTCACTGATGGGTTGGGCTCTTTAGTTTCTTACATTTTCTCAGACGAAGTAGGAAGAATACAGTAAACGTCATTCTCACAATGAAAAAACACAAGACAGTTGTAATATTTTGTGGCATGCTTGTACCTTTTCATGGTAAAGCAGGTCTTGACAGGTATCTTATGAAAAGAAGGTATAAGGACTCTTCTAACACACAAATGTTCAGGAATCTGAGGGGACATAACTAAAACAGAAAAGAAAAACGAACCAACGGAAATGAGTCTTGAGGGTCCCTGCCTTTTGGCAATGAAGGAACTTTGAGAAAGAGGGATCTGTTCCCTCACGCCCCAGCCCCTCTCACAGGCTGGATTTGGCCCATGTGTATTTGCACAAGTGTGTGAGTATGACAAGTCCCTGGCCACCTGAGTAGGATATGGCCTGTGTGTGTAGGTAAATGTGTATATGTGTGTGTTTAGTCCCGGCAGGCAGGACAGCAGCCACCTCAGGAGGTGTTGGTGATTGGTTTGTACTTCTTGAGGCGGGTCCACTGTCCTGTGGAGTAGTTCATCTCAAACACCGTGTCCACCAGCATGGTGGTGCTGCCCGTGCCGTCCGCCTTGGGCAGGATCTCGGTGTGCTCGCTTAGCTTGATCTGGATGATGTCGCCCTGCTCCGGACACGGGTTCTCTGGAGGGGAGACACCAACATGTAGAGGTGTAGTTTGTGTGTGTCATTGCAGGAGAACACTCGCAGTGGAGCAAGTGTGTTTTAAAAGGTGTGTGTGTAGCCAGCTCCGCCTCCAGAGCACTTGAACATACCCACGCATTACTAAAAACATTACTAGTACGTTAAACTCATACAGCATGCCACTAAGTGGACATACTCCAGCACAGGTCTGTTGCACCTTAATTGGAGAGGAAGGGCTCGTGGTAACGGCTGGAGCGTAAATCAGTGGAATGGAATCAAATACGTCGGAATTTGCCATTCTAGGCCTTATTATGAGCCGTCCTAGCATCCCCCTGTACTTGAGGGAATATTTCTTCTCCGTGGCAAAAAGCTGTTACTTATGACAAAAACTTTGCAATTTCCAACAGTACAAAACTCACACGCTTAGGTGGACTTCATCTAGGAAAATGGAAGTATTTGCACAAAGCAGTACAGTACCTCTGGATCCGGCCATGAAGCCCAGGATGAGAGCTTTCTCTGGTCTGGTGACCTTGTTAGCGGTCTTGAACATTTCCTGAGCAGCATACATCTGTTCTCTCTGGGGGGGGGACCACAACACATGGCACAGATATTACGCCACACCACACTGCATGCATTTACATTTTAGACATTTAGCAGATGCTCTTATACAGAGTCACAGTCACAGTGCAGTCAACTAAGACAAAACTACATAACTCTTAAGTAAAACCACCATCCCATGCCAAACCACCATTACAAATACTGAACTACAATCTCTACAGTCAGCGTTGTATGTAAGTAACATTCTAGCATAGTAACACAAGTTCATCTTAGAATGCATGCCCAATATATCGCTTCATTCTAAGTAGTATAGTGGTGCGAATGTTGGAACAGAGTCCCAATGATGCCTTTATCCAACTCACAGTGAGCGAGAGGTTCTTTTTGGGCTGGGGCGTGCTGGGCTGGGGGTAGCGGGGGGCTGTGTGGCTGGGGTCTCAGGCTGCGTGGCAATGGCGGCAGCTGGGGGGCCGTTGCTGCTGGCGGGGGTGCTGGCTGGCGTGCTGGGGGAGGCGGGGGCGGTGGGGCTGGCGGCCGTGTTGCCGGCATTGTACATGGGCGTCCTTTGTTTGAACTGGCCGGGGAGGGTGGTGGCGGCAGCGCTGGGCGTGGCCGACTCCTCAGGCTGTCGACCCGACTGCAGGGCGTCGCGCCCTGAACCGCCCGCATTCGCTAGAGAAAGAAGAGGAGGATGAATGAAGACTCAGTTTTTCGACATCTGAGAGTATCGCTCTATCAATCGCTAATTGGTTGTGCAGAAGATTGGATAGGAGTAAGTACGGATGGAAATCTTGTCAGAACTTTGTCAATCCAGGTAGTTTGTCAAACCAATACATCAAATTCCATGTGGTGTATCAAAAGGCAAACTGCTACGAGGATTGTAAAACCAATCTGCCTCGCTACAGAAACAGGACACTGCCCTATAGACCGTTCTGGCTCAGACAAGGCTTTAATTGTCAATTGTCCAGGGCTTATTTACTCAATATGCTACAACCGTGCCATATTGCAAAAACCAACTTCGTATAGGACCAAATGGAGGGTAACAGATATCTAGGTGTGTGAAGTTGTCTCTCTCACCTGGCTGCGTCTCTGAACTGGGAATGTAGGAGGAGGAGGGGACCATACTGGGAGTAGCAGGCAAGTAACTCGTAGACGGCAGGGCGCTCTCGTTGTTCAACGCACCCAGTTTCTGAAAACACCCGTTGGAATAGGTTACAATTCAATAATCGCTTTGTAAATTGCGTGAGTGTCTCTCTTCCTACCTGTGTAGACACCAGTCCAGCAGCATAGTCTGGTGTAGCGTTCTCCACCACAGCCTCCTCTTTGGCAGCTTTCTCCCCAGCCTCTGTTTCTGTACCACGAGAGAAAGAGATCAATAAGGATGAGTGAGTCAAAGACGGTGAATAATAGTGAAGACTGCTAGCTAGATAGAGATAGTGCCTTCGGAAAGTATTCAGACACCTTGCCTTTTTCCACATTTTGTTACGTTACAGCCTTATTCTAAAATGGATTTAAACAAATAAAAATCCTTAGCAATCTATACACAATACCCCATAATGAAAAAGCGAACACAGGTTTTTAGAAATGTTTGTACATTTATCAAATATAAAAAAAACAAATACCTTATTTACATAAGTATTCAGACCCTTTGCTATGAGACTCGAAATTGAGCTCAAGTGCATCCGGTTTCTATTGATCATCTTCGAGATGTTTCTACAACTTGGGAGTCCACCTTTGGTAAATTCAATTGATTGGACAGGATTTGGAAAGGCACACACCTGTCTATATAAAACGGTCCCACAGTTGACAGTGCATGTCAGAGCAAAAACCAAACCATGAGGTTGAAGGAATTGTCCGTAGAGGTCCGAGACAGGATTGTGTCGAGGCACAGATCTGGTGAAGGGTAAAAAAAAACAATTCTGCAACATTGAAGATCCCCAAGAACACAATGGCCTCCATTCTTAAATAGAAGTTTGGAACCATTAAGACTTTTCCTAGAGCTGGCCGCCCGACCAAACTGAGCAATCGGACGAGAAGGGCCTTTGTCAGGGAGGTGACCAAGAATCCGACAGTCACTCTGACAGCTCTAGAGTTCCTCTGTGGAGATGAGAGAACCTTCCAGAAGGACAACCATCTCTGCAGCACTTCACCAATCAGGCCTTTATGGTAGAGTGGCCAGACGGAAGCCACTACTCAGTAAAAGGCACGTGACAGCCCGCTTGGAGTTTGCCAAAAGACACCGAAAGGACTCAGACCATGAGAACCAAGATTCTCTGGTCTGATGAAACCAAGATTGAACTCTTTTGCCTGAATGGCAAGAGTCAAGTCTGGAGAAATCCTGGAACCATCCCTACGGTGAAGCATGGTGGTGGCAGCATCACGCTGTGGGGATGTTTTTCAGCGGCAGGGACTGGGAGACTAGATGAACGGAGCAAAGTACAGAGAGATCCTTGATGAAAACCTGCTCCAGAGTGCTCAGGACCTCGGAAGGTGAACCTTCCACCCAGTCTAACAGGACAACGAGCCTAAGCACACAGCCAAGACAACGCTGGAGTGGCTTCGGGTCAAGTCTCTGAATGTCCTTTAATGGCTCAGCTAGAGCCCGGAATTGAACCCAATCGAACATCTCTGCAGAGACTTGAAAATAGCTGTGCAGCGACGCTCCCATCCAACCTGACAGAGCTTGAGAGGATCTGTGGAGAAGAACGGGAGAAACTCCACAAATACAGCTGTGCCAAGCTTTTAGCGTCATACGCAAGAAGACGAGGCTGTAATTGCTGTTAAAGATGCTTCAACAAATTACTGAAAAGGGTATTTTTTATTAATTTGCTAAAATGTAAACAGTTTTTGCTTTGTCATTATGGGGTAGTGTGAAGATTGATGGGTGAAAAAAGTAGTAATTTTAGAATAAGGCTGTAACATAACAAAATGTGGAAAAAGTCAAGGGGTCTGAATACTTTCCGAATGCACTGTTGATCAAAAATATTAATAAATGCATTTACCCAAAGTCTTTCTTCTCCTCTTTGCCTCTCTACCAGCTCCCACCATATCGAGCTCTGAGATGTCTAACAACTAAAGAACAGACAATGTGCATCAGACTCGCTTAACACATTGAACCATCAATTTAAAATGACAATCCTTTCAATACAGCTTCCCATCAGGGTTTCTGTTAGCCGGTAACAGCCGGCTTTTGGCATTTAAAAAAAAGACCGTAAATAAAATGTATTTAATTCTGCAAAGAAATGTATCATCTCATTGCTAAATAATGCTTTGCCAATTCATTGATGAAAATACAACAGCGTAGACCTTAGAGTGAAATGCTTACTTAAAAGCCCTTAACCAACAATGCAGCTTTTAGAAAAATACCTAAGAAATAAAAGTAACAAAGGCTATACACAAGGGGTACTGGTACAGAGTCAATGTGCTGGGGCACCGGTTAGTCGAGGTAATATGGACATGTAGGTAGAGATATTAAAGTGACTATGCATAGATAAGAGAGTAGCAGCAGTGTAAAAGAGGGCCATGCAAATAGTCTGGGTAGCCATTTGATTAGATGTTCAGGAGTCTTATGGCTTGGGGGTAGAAGCTGTTTAGAAGCCTTTTGGACCAAGACTTGGCGCTCCGGTACCGCTTGCCGTGCGGTAGCATAGAGAAGTCTGACTTGGGTGGCTGGAGTCTGACTATTTTTAGGGCCTTCCTCTAACACTACATCACTTCCTCTCACAGGTAGTGATGCAACCGGTCAGGATGCTCTCAGATGGTGCAGCTGTAAAACCTTTTGAGGATCGGAGGACCCATGCCAAATCTTTTCAGTCCCCTGAGGGGGAATAGGCTTTGTCGTGCCCTCTTCACGACTGTCTTGGTGTGTTTGGACCATGATAGTTTGTTGGTGATGTGGACACCAAGGAACTTGAAGCTCTCAACCTGCTCCACTGCAGCCCCATCGATGAGAATGGGGGCGTGCTCAGTCCTTTTCCTGTAGTCCACAATCATCTCCTTTGTCTTGATCACGTTGAGGGAAAGGTTGTTGTCCTGGTACCACACTGCCAGGTCTCTTACCTCCTCCCTCGATGTCGGTGATCAGGTCTACTACTGTTGTGTCATCGGCTAACTTGATGGTGTTGGAGTCGTGGCTGGCCGTGCAGTCGTGAGTGAACAGGGAGTACAGGAGTGGACTGAGCACACACCCCAGAGGGGCCCCCCGTGTTGAGGATCAGCGTGGAGTATGTGTTGTTACCTACCCATACCACCTGGGGGTAGCCTGTCAGGAAGTCTAGGATCCAGTTGCAGAGGAAGGTGTTTAGTCCTAGGGTCCTTAGCTTTCTTGATGAGCTTTGAGGGCACAATGGTGTTGAACGCTGAGCTGTAGTCAATGAATAGCATCTCATATAAGTGTTCCATTTGTCCAGGTGTGAAAGGGCAGTGCGGAGTGCAATAAAGATTGCAGCATCTGTGGATCTGTTGGGGTGGTATGCAAATTGAAGTGGGTCTGTGTTGTGAGTCATGACCAGCCTTTCAAAGCACTTCATGACTACAGATGTGAGTGCTAAGGATCTGTAGTCATTTAGGCAGGTTACCTTAGTGTTCTTGGGCATAGGGACTATTGTGGTCTGTTTGAAACATGTTGCATCCTGAAGTTGCATGTTGGTTAAGATGAATTACCATAATCAAAATGTGATTTTGGTTATTCTGAGCACCGTGCGTGGACGTCCTAATCAGTTTACGCACCCAATACATTTGGATCCAGTACATTTCTCAAATGTCCGGTAAATTAAAATGCTCCTGGTCAAATGTCCAGCACCACATTTTCATAACGGAAACCCTGCTTCCTGTCTATTGTGAAAATCATTTTTTTAATTACAAAATGACATATTGGTTTCCTTACTGTATAAGCAGCCTATGAACGAGGTTAGACAGCAATCCATGCTTTGGTTTTGCTTGTGTGGCCACTGTCCGAAAACAAAACCAAAGCATGGATTGCGATCTTACCTTGTCCATAGACTGCTTGCAGGATGAGGCAATCAATGTAATTTTGTACTTTGGGTGAACTATCCCTTAAAAGAAAACAAGGTCACTTGTTAAGGCCCCTTCGTTACCTTGACTCCCCTCTCCTTGCGCAGGGGCGTCCGTGCGGGGGCTATGGGTGTGCGGTTGCTCGGCGGGCTGAACATACTGGGGGTGGTGGGGCTGCGGAACGGGGCTTTGGGGATCCCCTTGAGGGGTGCTGGAAGGGAGAGTATAAAACATGATATCTCAGCAACCAATTAGACACCCGTGGGTATGAATGTGTGTGTAAGTGTTCATAGGCATAGACTTAGCAACAACGAGTATTGTAATTGCTGTGTGTGTGTGTGTCACTCACTGGTGGTGTCAATCTTCTTGACCAGGCCTCTTCCTTTTGCATGGAAAGGCACTCCCGCTGTCTTCTTCAGCTGTTGAGCCGTCTCTGTGGCTGAAACCACAACAGAACGTGAGGCAAAAATATTTTGCAATGGAAAATGTTTACAACAACTAATTTAGTTAAAGTTCCACCCTGTTTCGTCCTGTTTGCTTCCGTTAGATTCCTAGTGAATACACCAGAGGGTGCTGTTCATTTGGCACCAAACAGAAGAAAACAAATAGGGAGGGACTACATGAACTTGTCCAATAAGAAATGTTCATATTCATTTTCCAGTGCTTGCTGTAATGAACATGAGTCATGACCATTCACTAATGTGAAAAAGACCATTCACTAAACTAGCACAAAAGGTAGGGCCCTATAAAATATTGTATTTTTTGCCTGATTTCATTTTGTTTCCCCCCCAAAATTCCAGTTTCTCTGTTTTGATTTTACAGGTTTCTGTTTTTCCCCAGTTTCAGGTTCTCTAAATCACACTTTTTATATAGAAAAACTAAAACATGATGTTCTAAATCCACAACCATGCTTAAAACCACATCAAGAGAACACTTATGAGGCCTGGGAAAAATCTAAGAAATCTTGATTTTTGGGTGTAGTTACCCTTTAATTTAAGTGCAGCATGAGACCATTGTTTGGTTAGCGATGTTTCTGTAGCGCTCACGTGATTGCAGAGTTGGTAAAACAAAAGGCCACTAATCATGATATTCTGTCAGGTAGACATTGGCTACTTTGAAATTAAAGTTGATCTCGTCAAAAATTGCTCCGCCATTTCCTTGTTACTAGAAGTCTAATTGCCTAATTTCAGTTTTAGTGTAGAGAATCATTGTACCATCTACACCAATGTGAAATATATTTTCCATAATTAAAAATATTGTTGCTTCAGCTGTTTGAAGCTATTGTACAAAACCGAAAGCAAAACCAAAACAGGAATATCACATAAAGAACAGATCTACTGCTTCTTAGACTTGCTTTCAAGTAGAATTATAGATCTATAGCACATTTCTTTGTGAATTCAGTTGGGTCGCCCCAAAAAGTTACATATTGACACTAACATTTAATTGAGGTTTTTGAGAAAGCCTTTCCATCTATCAGAAGACGGCTGTCATTACATTAGCATCATCGCTAACGGCTAAGCAAAGTGTTCGACAAACGCATGCACATACACACACGGGAATTCCTGTGCCTTTGCCTCTTCAGAAAGTTGAAGGAAAATATGAATCACTGACGTATTTTGTTCAGGTCTTATGATAATCTTGAACAAATGAATGAATGCTCAATACATTTAGTTAATTTCCTAGTAAGCTCAATTGATTTTTTTTAATGTTATTGAATTCCATTTTAAGGTCTAGATTCCATCTGCGGTCTCTGCAACGGAGATTTTATAGGGCCCTACAAAGGACAGGAGACCCGAAACCTGGCGAGCCAGGGTCTTTTCTGGATAGAAAAGTCTTGGGCGGGCCGCCCAAGTCCAAATAATTTATTTTCAAGATGGAATAACACTGTCAGCGTAAACTTAAATGACAAACTAGTATGTAGAAAAGATAGACCTATGTATCTTTAAATGCATATGAGAACTAACAATCACTAAAATAAAAGCCAGACTAAAACAATGATTTCAGAAGTATTGACTTGTTATGAAGAAGTGTGATCCACTAGAAGTGCAGGAAATGTACTTAAACTGCAATATTTTCTCTCAGCTCCAGCTTGAGGGAGCAGTCTCTGGAAAGGACTTGCCTATCCATATACACCAGTGTACAAATGAGTGTACAAAACCATAGGAACGCCTTCCTGATATTGAGTTGCACCCCCTTTTGCCCTCAGAACAGCCTCAAGCCGTCAGAGCATGGATTTTACAAGGTGTCAAAAGCATTCCACAGGGTTGCTTGATGGCCCATGTTGACTCCAATGCGTCCTACAGTTGTGTTAAGTTGGCTGGAAGTCCTTTGGGTAGTGGACCATTTTTAATACACATGGGAAACTGTTGAGCATGAAAAACCCAGCAGCGCTGCAGTTCTTGACGCCTGGCACCTACTACCACACCTCATTCAAAGGCACTTAAATCTTTGGTCTTGCCCATTAACCCTCTGAATGGCACACAAACAATCCATGTCTCAAATCCTTTTTTTAACCCGTCTCCTCCCCTACATCTACACTTCCGGAAGTGGATTTACCAAGTGACATCCATAAGGGATCATAGCTTTCACCTGGTCCCACTAGGTCATGGACAAAGCAAGTGTTCCTAATGTTTTGTCCGGACTTTTTAGATTGCGTGTAGTTAGGTATTCTGCACTTTGAGCAAGAAACACAAGCATTTCACTGCACCTGCGATAACGTCCACAAATCTGTGTACGCGACCAATAAACTTAAGTAATTTTGATTTGCAGGAAATTTGCTTAACAGATCAAATTCTCTCCACTCCATAAAAAATGTGTGAAAAGACAAATGCATATAATTTCCTTCAAGAAATTGGCTTAAAAAAAGCACTGAAATTCTCTCTACCGCCAAGATGGGGGCCTCAAAAACATTCTTGCCCAAGGCCTTGACTGAATTCAGCCGCACCAATGGACTGGCCATGCCACGCCCAACACCGTAGCCCCTTTTTGATACAGAAAAAGCACTGGGACCATCTGAAGAGTCTAAAGTGGCTTCACTTTCTCATCTGCTTTCCTTCATCTGCACTGATGTGTGAAAAACAAATGGACAAGTTAAAGCAACTCCCAAGTAAGCATCCACCATAGCGCTTTAACTTTTGCTTTTCAGATCAGGGGCCACATTCATTAAGTGTCTCAGAGTAAGAGTTGTGATCTAAGATCTGCCTTTTAGATCATAATGAGTAACATTACATGGACAGGGGGAACATGATCCTTGATCAGTATTCCTAGGCCCCAGATGAAGAAGATGACGAGGATGCCACTTTAGACTATTGACATGCACCCAGGGTGGGTGGATCGAGTGAAGTGTCTTCTCTTACATTTCTGCAGCAGCTCTGCCCTGAGGGTGGCGCTCTTGGGCTTCCTCTTGAGCTGGAAGTGTTTGACGGGGGGCGTGAGTGGGCCCACCAGGGTGGTCAGGGCGCTTTTGTTCAGGTACTGGCACTCCAGAGGGAGCATGGCCGATGCCTCACACTCACTCACTGCAGGGGGAGAACAATCAAATGTATTTATAAAGCCCTTTTTACACAAGCAGTAAACAGTGTTTTTACAGCATCTCAAACCTAGACGCCAAAGAGGAAGCAAAAGCAGAAGTGTGAAGGAAACAGGCAGGTGCAACCAACAAGTATCTGCACAAGCACTAACATGTTCACAGGTGATAAAGAAAAAGTCGGACTCTGATAGATGGCCAACCAACAGGTGATGTCAGAACAGCACCAAAATGCTGGAACATGCATCCTATTCCATACTACAAATTCCCCAAGCACAGTTTACATAATCACAGTCATTCCAGTTGTAAATCTAGAACCATGACCCTCAATGTCCCCTTCTGCTCTCATTTTACTCTTGACTTGTGACCCCTAGCCTATGGTAGTGTACCCACCTTTCTCCCGGAGCTCGCCCAAGATGTCCTGTACGTTAGGGTTCTGCTCCTCCAGGTCCAGGTTGAGAGAGCCTGTCTCTGGGAAGGACTTAAGGATATCTGCCACCATCAGTACCCAGGGCTCAGAGTCCACCGTGGCCAGCTGGATAATCTCTGATAGGGCCTCCTTCATCTGCATGTCAAAGGAGGTGATTGTGGAGGTTAGTAGAGCAAGATTAATTAAAAAATAAATACACTTTTAGCATTCAATCTTGTGGAATGGTCATGTGTCTTTAGGCTTTACATGCATACATGGCTCACAGTATGCATTGCTGTCTGTTGATAGGAAGAATTTGATTATAGAATCTCCATGGGGCAGGGTGTATATGGGCATAAGAGGGAGGTGGAGGTTAGAGCAGGGCACAGAAATTGAATACATCCAACTACTACACCTTCAATATAGTGTGTGTGCTGACTTTGTTTCCTGGCCTGTCAGTAGCTAACATGGGCATCCTCAGGAGGACTGTAAAACTGGGGTTGAGTGCAGGAGACTTCAAGGCCTCTATGATAGACGAGCAAGGGACAAGGCCAAGCACATCATAGAGGACCCCACACAGTCTTGCCAAATGTTTTGAGCTTCTGTCCTCCAGAAGGAGATATAAAGTCCCACAATTCAGCAATAATAGGAGCTGGACAAGTTTAATTCTGGCAGCTATCAGGCTTCTGAACAGTGGGACATGGGAAAGATGTATGCCCAATACACATGGTCAAACAGTAGGCCGCAGGGACTGTGAATGACGGTGATAATGCATTACAGGATATGTAGATTTTGTTATGGTCATGAAATTGAAATGACACGTATAAATGTATACAGGTAGCTAATTCAATCAATGAATCATTACAGAAATATAATAAGTAAACAAAGCAATGTCGAGAAATTGTAGTGCACCTGGTTTACAACAAGTTGTAGTTGAGAAGCGAGACTATCAAAGTTAATAGAACGTTTAGCTATTAGACGATTTAAAAAAAAATACATTTTAAAGGCTGTTTCCCAATTTTGACTTGTAACCTAACTCGCTGGTTACGCCCTCCAAAATGGCACAAGCAGCCTGGCATACATGCGAATCCACTTGGAGTGACAAAGCTCCGAGAAGTTTTGAGCATTTGAACGCTTCTCGGACGACCAAACAAAACAAAAAAAAATCACGACTACACTACAAACAGGGTCAATGTTACACGTCAGGCTAGACAGCTAACACAGTTAACTTAGTGTTTGTGAAAGCAATCCATGTGCGTTAGGTAAACAAATGAGACTGGACAGAATGAGCCTAAACAAACGACAGTTAGCTAGCTAACTACCTCTTGGCTGTAGACACTTGGCTCTTCCGAACAGGTCTCCCTAAGCGAAGAGTCTAAGCCATGAGGCTAGATAAGTGTACCCTGAAAACGGTTAGATTGTAAACATGGTGTAATATACTTCCCACTCGGGAAATATTAACGTTAGTTCGAAACTCGACCAAGGCTGCATGCTGCAGAACCCCATTTAAACTAACTAGTAGCAGTGGCTAACTAGTGTTCAGTCAGTCATATAGCAACTCGCGTACCCACCTCATCAACAGTCCGCCTCGGAAGATGCAGCATCCCGAGCAAGATTTTTAGCTTTACTGGAGGCGACAAACTCGAAAAACACAACCGTATATTGTCGATAACTGAAACAGTGAGGAGTGAAGCAATACTAGAAGGCGCCCAAAGTTCGTCTGTTGATCCTAGTTTATTATGGAGCCACAGGCCGGTATCGCTATCCTTCATCGACGCCATCTTGGAAAAAGAAGCGTTTTGAGTTCGGGCATTTTAAAAGGCTACCTAGCTAAGAAAACTTAGAACGGTTGGTTAGGACACACCCACCATGTTCATGCTGAGTGCTAACGTGGATCATTGGGACGTTCTTACACTAAACCCTAACCTTAAACCATTTTAAATGTCGTCCCAAGGATTCTACATATCAATGACCCCATGTTCATGTCGAGGGAGAAGGAACACACATCTCTCTTACCTATCCAACAAACAAATGTAATTTTACATGGCCTTTTGAAAATATTGAGTTTACAGAACACTTGAGATGTACGTCTGTAACATCATTGCTGTGTGACTCTAATGGGAATGCTGACTTCCCTTTTGCAAATAAGTCTAATAATACAAACCCTTTTCTTGAAATTGACTTGGAGAGTGCACTAATGTGTATGAATTAATGGTCCGTGTACGTGCGGATAATATTTATTGTACAACCGAAGAAATGTGAACAATATTAGCGAACCAAGGAGGCCAACATTCAATTTGGGATGAATAAGGTAAATGAAGAAAATAATTTAGCGTAGGCCTAATTTTACGGGATTTGTGGAGGGATAATCTGTTTGCCTAATTTACAGTTGCCACAGTCACAAAAACGAAAGCCTAACCACACTGCTAAATGTATGCTTACCATTAAATTAATTACATTTTTATTAACCAATTTTGGTTTTGTGGCTGTGGTAACTAGTGACTACCCTCTAATGGTTTTATACGCATGCGCCTTCTGCCCTTTGAATTAATATTCAACAGAATCGTCTTGAGGTGGGCGTCTTTCGGCAGGCTACATTGTTTTTATTTTCTTTAAAATATCACCCACAGTGAGTAGGCCTACATTAAATGTTATACTGTTCTTAGTTATATTTCCGATATAAAGATTGGCCCCGTGATCTCCGCATCTGTGATGTTCTTATGGATGCTGGTGTTGCTTTCTTTAGTCGTGGAAACGTAGCATACAACCGTTTTCATATATCCTATCAATGCTTCGTTTATAAACGTAATTATATATTATAAGGAATAATATGCTAAAATTCGCCATCTCTATTTTCCAGGTCTTTCTCTTGACATCTTGCACCGAGCATCAGTATGGTATCGAGCGGCTATTTGCAAGCGGTGATGCTGCTATTAGCGGTGCAGCTCTTGTGTTTTAGGCCAAGTGATGCTGAGCAGGAGGCAGGGACGGTAATCCCTGCTGAAAGTAAGTGGTTTTATTTAATATATTGTCTTTGTTGCATTTGCGATTATACACAATGAGCAGCTGTTACTGTAGTGTGGATGACTATTGTCTAGGTGTATAAATATTTAAAAATAATTCTAGGCCCAAACACAATCAATTATGATTGATTGCCTAATCGATAGGTTATACCAATTGACAACAGCAATTGAGGAAGTGTATCAGCAGATAGGTATTGATTGTAAATATAAACGTCTTAAAATATTGTTTTTGTTTTCACTAATGCAGTAGCCTATAATGAATCATAATGAACACAGTTTTATATTTTGTCACGTTGTCTTGCAGGTCGTCCCTGTGTGGACTGTCATGCATTTGAATTCATGCAGAGGGCACTACAAGACCTTAAGAAGACTGCTTTCAACCTTGATGCCCGGGTAACAGTTGCGATCCCTTTCTTTTCAGTTCCACTTTATGTTACAGCGTGTCATTTTATTAGGATCCCCATTAGCTGTTGCGTAAGCAGCAGTTACTCTTCCTGGGGTCCATACAAAACATGAAATATGACATAATACAGAACATTACTAGAGAAGAACAGCTCATGTGTAACAGTATAACTTTAGACCGTCCCCGTTTCACATCCGTTACACATGGACAGAACTACATCAATTTACTAACTATTGTATTTACACATTGTTACACTTAATGCTTGAAGTGGGCCGTAGTTGTCCACCTTTGATTTTCTATTGATTGAGAACTGGCACCTGTTAAAGAATATTGTATTGCCTTTAATATATGATAAGTACCAGCAGTGGTGTTGTGGTGCCTGGAGAAGTGGGTATACTCTAATTTGACACACACAAAAACAGCCCGCCTGGCGAAGGAAATGTGTGAAAAAGTATATGTTTTCCTATAGTTTTTTCAGGTTTTCACTCTCAATCACACTTTTTTTTTTTTAAATAGAAAAACAACGATTCTTTAAGGCAACAATGGGTAAGCAAAGCAGTTATTGCAAAAGTTTGGTCCGAAGTCTTATTTGAATCTTTGCGATGCGCAATTCAGTCATCATGTGGTGTTTGAACATTTCTCAAGGCTTTCACAAAACCTTCCCAATTAAATGTAGACTGCAAAGTAGGTCTACCTGGTAGAATGATATGATGATGAATCGGAAGTGCATTTGTTTTTCAAACTCTGCCATCACGTATACTGTAGGTCTACATTGTACAGTACGGCAACACTGTTAGCCAAAAGGTCTCATGCTAGGTGCACAATTGAATTAATGGGCATCTAAACCCTCCCAGAATATTTCCGTTTTATTTTTCCCAGACCTCAAAATGGTCTCCTTATGTGGTTAATTAGCATTTCCTGGTATAAGTTGAAATGCCTTTCCTACCAGCTACGGCTACCGATGTCGTTTTTTTCTGTGAGATGCTCCTGGTTGAGAGTTGTGTGCACTTGCTGACAGATTAATATTATTAAGATGTGAGTATACGCAATGCCCCCACTACCCCACTGTGTACCAGCACCTAAAATGAGTACCAGCACCTATTTCATTCCACTTCAAGCACTGGTTATGGCTGGGATAGTTGCTCCCTATAGATGCAGTAAAGGGGTCAATGGAACGCAGACCCTTCCATTGACCAGATTAGCACACATTTGACAAATTTGATCTAACTAAGTGGATATTTGTCAAATCCATGTGGTTACTTAAGTCCGATTTTGATATATTTGGAAGTTTTCGCTGCATAACATTTAGAAGTTGTCCCTTTTCAGGTTTAGAAGAAGTGACTGCTAAATGCTAACTCCTGTTCGTATAAACTGGTTAGCATAGCTAGCGTACAGAAATCCGTGGTGGTAGTCCAGTCATTTTTAAATGTAATACAGTTGATACAGGCGCAACTTCGGTTATAGAAGTGGGGGGTACACATATAAAAAAATGTATCCAGTCAACTAAACAATCCAAACAGCCTACCTGACCACTCTGAGACGTCCACATGGTCCTAAAGCACACCCTTACCTCATTTTGTATCACACACAATGATAAACGGGGCGGCAGGGTAGCCTAGTGGTTAGAGCGTTGGACTAGTAACCAGAAGGTGGCAAGTTCAAACCCCCGAGCTGACAAGGTACAAATCTGTCGTTCTGCCCCTGAACAGGCAGTCAACCCACTGTTCCTAGGCCGTCATTGAAAATAAGAATTTGTTCTTAACTGACTTGCCTAGTTAAATAAAGGTAAAATAAATAAAAAGTAAAACCAGTACAAAAAATGCAATATCAGAAAGTTGGGGGGACATCTCCCCTTTGTCCCCAGTGAAAGTTGCACCTCTGGTGAAATACACACATAAACAATAGTCTAAATGTAAGCTATTTCTTCTGTGTTGAAATCTTAGCCTAGTTTAAAAAGTTTACTATGCCTAGTACTCCCTAACATGGCATTGCTTTTTTTTCCTCCTAGACTGAGACTCTGGTGTTGAGGGCAGAGAGGCGAGCCCTGTGTGACTGCATGCCCACTAATACCCTGCGCTGAGTGGAGTAGTGATGTTCCCCCCCCCCTATGGCAACCAACCCCACACCCCCAATGGCCGGACACTTACTTTTACCCACTACAAACAACGCCTGGACTAGACAGTTGTCTCTCTGAGCTTCCTTCTATGGAATATTGTACCATTTAGTTTGCTAATTTGTACAACAGACACTTTATTTTCTTTGCTAACATATCACTATTGATATTGCAGTGGTTTAATTATTTAAAGATAAGATTTCAATTTATGAGTTTAGATAAGCCAGTCATGCGTTACTATGGCATGTAGGGCAAAGCCAACGACAGCTAGCCTATTGCCCAGAACTCATGTCCATGTCTTATGTGAGGGTTTGTCAGATCTGCGGGATTTTGTGAAATAAAATATGATTTACACTTTACACATTTAAGTTAAAGGGGAAAAAAAACTTTCAATTTGGATGTAACCTATTAGTTGTGCTATAGCATAGTAGATCTGTATATAGGTTCAATGGACAGACACCTTTTATTAAATGTGTGCCAATGTGATCAGGATAATTAACATATACATAGATACACACGAAGCAGCAGCATTACATTCAAAATAGTTGTTAATTCATAATAACATGCATAACATAACAAGCGTCTTGGAAAGTTATTTTTTATTGGCATGGCAACACCAGGCCTTTAGAATAAGTGTACTTTTTAGGTGTATGTGGTACCATGCATGTTTATAGGGTGTAGGCCTACACTCATCTCAACCAGTTGTTTATGGCAATCAGTTGTCTGAGGCACTTCATCATTTTGTTATATTCATCATATCTTTTGTCTTTATTCTGTCTATATGAACTGTATGAAGATAAAAGAGTTGGATGATGTAGCGGTCAGGAGAATATAGACAAACAAATGCATATTTACCACTAAGACATAGGGACTGTAGAATATTGACAATGTATTGCTAAAATGGTAACTACAGAGGAGTATTATTAATGATAATAATGCTTTGTGTTTGTGTTGTTGCTTTCTTTGTTTCAAAATGTCAATAAGCTGCTTTTAGTAATGTCTTGTATGTTTTATTTGGTATTAAAGTCATTGTTATAACTTTCGTCACTGTATGTATGCCTTTCTGATATCTTTTTAGTGGTTGTAGAAATAACTGAAGGCCAATCGCAAATGAACCCTAAGCCCTACACCCTATGCACTTGAAAGGATCTGAGAGGATTTGATTGGTATAAGTAATATGATCAAACTTCCACCACAAGGGCATAGGGCGTTGTGCTTAAGGATCGATTTGGGACTGTGCCTCAGTTCCCAGTGATACATTACAGGCTCCGCATTTTGGTGTCTGGCAAGCAACCCCAGGAGCAAGAGAACATTTGTTAATCAAGGTGTGTGTGTGTGTAATGTATAGTTTTGCTTCTTATACAGTGGGGCAAAAAGTATTTAGTCAGCCACCAATTGTGCAAGTTCTCCCACTTAAAAAGATGAGAGAGGCCTGTAATTTTCATCATAGGTACACTTCAACTATGACAGACAAAATGAGAAAAAAAATCCAGAAAATCACATTGTAGGATTTTTAATGAATTTAATCGCAAATTATGGTGGAAAATAAGTATTTGGTCACCTACAAACAAGCAAGATTTCTGGCTCTCACAGACCTGTAACTTCTTCTTTAAGAGGCTCCTCTGTCCTCCACTCGTTACCTGTATTAATGGCACCTGTTTGAACTTGTTATCAGTATAAAAGACACCTGTCCACAAACTCAAACAGTCACACTCCAAACTCCACTATGGCCAAGACCAAAGAGCTGTCAAAGGACACCAGAAACAAAATTGTAGACATGCACCGGGCTGGGAAGACTGAATCTGCAATAGGTAAGCAGCTTGGTTTGAAGAAATCAACTGTGGGAGCAATTACTAGGAAATGTAAGACATACAAGACCACTGATTATCTCCCTCGATCTGGGGCTCCACACAAGATCTCACCCCGTGGGGTCAAAATGATCACAAGAATGGTGAGCAAAAATCCCAGAACCACACAGGGGGACCTAGTGAATGACCTGCAGAGAGCTGGGACCAAAGTAACAAAGCCTACCATTAGTAACACACTACGCCGCCAGGGACTCAAATCCTGCAGTGCCAGACGTGTCCCCATGCTTAAGCCAGTACATGTCCAGGCCCGTCTGAAGTTTGCTAGAGAGCATTTGAATGATCCAGAAGAAGATTGGGAGAATGTCATACGGTCAGATGAAACCAAAATATAACTTTTTGGTAAAAACTCAACTCGTCGTGTTTGGAGGACAAAGAATGCTGAGTTGCATCCAAAGAACTCCATACCTACTGTGAAGCATGGGGGTGGAAACATCATGCTTTGGGGCTGTTTTTCTGCAAAGGGACCAGGACGACTGATCCATGTAAAGGAAAGAATGAATGGGGCCATGTATTGTGAGATTTTGAGTGAAAACCTCCTTCCATCAGCAAGGGCATTGAAGATGAAACGTGGCTGGGTCTTTCAGCATGACAATGATCCCAAACACACCGTCCGGGAAACAAAGGAGTGGCTTCGTAAGAAGCATTTCAAGGTCCTGGAGTTGTCAAGCCAGTCTCCAGATCTCGACCCCATAGAAAATGTTTGGAGGGAGTTGAAAGTCCGTGTTGCCCAGCAACAGCCCCAAACCATCACTGCTCTAGAGGAGATCTGCATGGAGGAATGGGCCAATATACCAGCAACAGTGTTGGAAAACCTTGTGAAGACTTACAGAAAACGTTTGACCTCTGTCATTGCCAACAAAGGGTATATAACAAAGTATTGAGATAAACTTTTGTTATGACCAAATACTTATTTTCCACCATAATTTGCAAATAAATTCATAAAAAATCCTACAATGTGATTTTCTGGATTTTTTTTCTCATTTTGTCCGTCATAGTTGAAGTGTACCTATGATGGAAATGACAGGCATCTCTCATCTTTTTAAGTGGGAGAAGTTGCACAATTGGTGGCTGACTAAATACTTTTTTGCCCCACTGTAGATACTGCACAGCGCTATCCATCAGCGCTATCCATCAGCGCTATCCACCAGCGCTATCCACCAGCGCTAGTGGCCGAGGCACATTGATTATGTCTGCATCTCAAATGGCACCCTATTCCTTATGTACACTCTTAGAAAAAAGGGTGCTATCTCGAACCTAAAATGGTTCTTTGGCTGTCCCCCTTTCCACAGAGGGTTCTACATGGAACCCAAAAGGGTTCGTCAAAGGGTTCTTCTATGGGGACAGCCGAAGAACCCTTTTTTCTAAAAGTGTAGTGCTGTGCACTACTTTTGACCATAGGCTCAAGTCAAAAGTAGTGCAGTATATAGGGAATAGCGTCCCATTTGGGAGGTATCCACTGTGTAAAACTGTATAGGGCCACATTTCTCCCCTGCAGGGAATAGGTGCTGTTCGCTCAGGAAACAGTTTTTATGTGTTTAGTCACACTATCAACTACTGTGTGTGTGCCTGTGCCTATCTTGCTATAAACCAGTGACTGAGATGATTTTCTCTGAATACATAAGTGGACACACAGTCTTATATTATGTGCTTGATTTTGTGATATTTTTGTACATACAGTTGAAGTCTGAAGTTTACATACACCTTAGCCAAATACATTTAAACTCAGTTTTTAAAAATTCCTGACATTTAATCCAAGTAAAAATTCCCTGTTTTAGGTCAGTTCGGATCACCACTTTATTTTAAGACTGTGAAATGTCAATAATAGCAGAGAGAATTATTTATTTCAGCTTTTATTTATTTCATCACATTCCCAGTGGATCAGAAGTTTACATATACTAAATTAGTATTTGGTAGAATTTCCTTTAAATGGGTCAAACGTTTTGGGTAGCCTTCGACAAGCTTCCCACAATAAGTTGGGTGAATGTTGGCCCATTCCTCCTGACAGAGCTGGTGTAACTGAGTCGGGTTTGTAGGCCTCCTTTCTCACGCACACTTTTTCAGTTCTGCCCGCAAATTTTCTATAGGATTGAGGTCAGGACTTTGTGATGGCCACTCCAATACCTTGACTTTGTTGTCCTTAAGCCATTTTGACACAACTTTGGAAGTATGCTTGGGGTCATTGTCCATTTGGAAGACCCATTTGCGACCACGCTTTAACTTCCTGACTGATGTCTTGAGTTGCTTCAATATATCCACATAATTTTCCTACCTCATGATGCCATCAATTTTGTGAAGTACACCAGTCCCTCCTGCAGCAAAGCACCCCCAACACATGATGCTGCCACCCCCGTGCTTCACGGTTGGGATGGTGTTCTTTGGCTTTCAAGCCTCCCCCTTTTTCCTCCAAACATAATGATGGTCATTATGGCCAAACAGTTTTATTTTTGTTTCATCAGACCAGAGGACATTTCTCCAAAAAGTATGATCTTTGTCCCAATGTGCAGTTGCAAACCGTAGTCTGGCCTTTTTATGGTGGTTTTGGAGTAGTGGCTTCTTCCTTGTTGAGCGTCCTTTGACAAGATCCTTTGCTGTTGTTCTGGGATTGATTTGCACTTTTCACACCAAAGTACGTTTATCTCTAGGAGACAGAACGCATCCTTCCTGAGTGGTATGACGGCTGTGTGGTCCCATGGTGTTTATACTTGTGTACTATTGTTTGTACAGATGAACGTGGTACCTTCGGGCGTTTGGAAATTGCTCCCAAGGATGAACCAGACTTATGGAGGTTTCCAATTTTTTTCTGAGGTCTTGACTGATTTATTTTGATTTTCCCATGATGTCAAGCAAAGAGGCACTGAGTTTGAAGGTAGGCCTTGAAATACATCCACAGGTGCACCTCCAATGGACTCAAATTATGTCAATTAGCCTATCAGAATCCTCTAAAGCCATGACATACTTTTCTGGAATTTTCCAAGCTGTTTAAAGGCACAGTTAACTTAGTGTATGTAAACATCTGACACACTGGAATTGTGATACAGTGAATTATAAATGAAATAATCTGTCTGTAAACAATTGTTGGAAAATTGACTTGTGTCATACACAGAGTAGATGTCCTAACCCGCTTGCCAAAACTATAGTTTGTTAATGTAACTTCTTATGGCTGCGGGGATAATATTGAGTAGCTTGGATGAAAGGTGCCTAGAGTAAACAGCCTGCTCCTCAGTCCCAGTTGCTAATATATGCATATTATTATTAGTATTGGATAGAAATCACTCTGAAGTTTCTAAAACTGTTTGAATTATGTCTGTGAGTATAACAAACTCATATGGCAGGCAAAAATCTGAGAAGAAATCCAAAGAGGAAGTGGGAAATCTGAGGTTGGTCAATTTTCAACCCAGCCTCTATTGAATACACAGTGGGATATTGGTTATGTTGCACTTCCTAAGGCTTCCACTAGATGTCAACCATCTTTAGAAACTTGTTTGAGGATTCTGCTGTGAAGTGGAGGCTCATAAGGGCTGTTTGAGCCAGGTGTCTGGCAGAGTACCACAGGCTCTGAGGCGCGGTCACGAGAGAGTTAGCTCTCGTTCCATTGCTTTTCTACAGACATAGGAATTCTCCGGGTTGGAACATTATTGACATTTTATGTTAAAAACATCCTAAAGATTGATTCTATACTTAGTTTGACAAGTTTCTACGGACATTGACGGAACTAGGGAACACGCTTCATGACTTTGGGTTTGTTTAACCAAACGTGCTCACAAAAGTAGCTCTTTGGACATAAATGATGGACATTATCGAACTACATCAAACATTAAATGTGGAACTGGGATTCCTGGGAGTGCATTCTGATGAAGATCATCGAAGGTAAGTGAATATTTATAACGCTATTTCTGACTGCTGTTGACTACCCAATATGGCAGATATCTTTTTGGCTGCTTTGTTGTCTGAAACCTGTACTCAGATTATTGCATGGTTTGCTTTTCCGTAAAAAAAAAAAAATCTGACACAGTGGCTGCATTAAGGAGAAGTGTATCTATATTTCCATGTCTAACAATTGTATTTTCATCAACATTTATAATGAGTATTTCTGTAAAATGATGTGGCTCTCTGTAATATCACGGATGTTTTTCGAACGAGTGAACGTAACGCGCCAATGTATACTGAGATTTTTTAAATATAAATATGCACTTTATTGAACAAAACATATATGTATTGTGTAACATGAAGTCCTATGAGTGTCATCTGATGAAGATCATCAAAGGTTAATTTTATCTCTATTTGTGCTTTTTGTGACTCCTCTCTTTGGCTTGAAAAATGGCTGAATTTTTCTGTGACTTGGCGGTGACATAACATAATCATTTGTGGTTCTTTCGCTGTAAAGCCTATTTGAAATCGGACACTTTGGTGCGATTAACAACAAGATTACCTTTAAAATGGTATAAAATACATGTATTATGAGATTTCTGTTGTTTGATTTTGGTGCTCTGCACTTTCACTGGTTGTTGTCATATCAATCCCGTTAATGGGATTGCAGCCCTAAGAAGTTTTAACAAGACATTTGGTGTATGTAAGTGTATGTAAACTTCAGACTTCAACTGTACATCATTTTATTCTACAAATTGTGGTTATTAAGTGATCATGATTAATGTTATTATTGCATAGAATTTTTTTAAACAGCATTTTCTTCAAACCCCTGTAGCAATGCCTTTCCTCGTATAGCGTCTGAACTGACTGCTCAGCTTGGAATGAGACCACAGGCATTATCTATCAAACGACGATCAAAAGAAATGGCTGTCTGAGATCACACAGCAACAGTTCTCTCCCTCTGTAGACATATTGTTCTGGTCTGGAGCTGTTTTATTTCCAGAATGCAGCAATAGCATGCCTGGACCAAGATATGTTTGTGCTGTCTTGGCAAAACTGCACAAAGAGATCGGGGACCAGGATAGAAGAGTCTCATCCCAATTAGAGAGAAGTGCTGTAGTCAGTACTTGGCTGTTTGCGGAGCCTTCATACTCTCACACCCTTTCATTTATTTACAGTGCATTCGGAAAGTATTAAGACCCCTTGACTTTTTCCACATTTTGTTACGTTACAGCCTTATTCTAAAATTGATCAAATAAATGTTTTCCCTTATCAATCTACACACAATATCCCATAATGACAAAGTGAAAACAGGTTTTTAGAAATTTTAGCAAATTTATTACATAAGTATTCAGACACTTTGCTATGAGACTCGAAATTGAGCTCAGGTGTGTCCTGTTTGCATTGATCATCCTTGAGATGTTTCTACAACTTGATTGGAGTCCACCTGTTGTAAATTCAATTCATTGGACATGATATTGGAAAGGCACACACCTGTCTATATAAGGTCCCAAAGTTGACAGTGCACGTCAGAGCAAAAAACAAGCCAAGAGGTTGAAGGAATTACCCATACAGGATTGTATCGAGGCACAGCCTTTATGGTAGAGTGACCAGACGGAAACCACTCCTCAATAAAAGGCACATGACAGCCCTCTTGGAGTTTGCCAAAAGGCGCTTAAGCTGTTGATGCTCTGGGGGCGCTATTTCATTTTTGGATGAAAAACGTTCCCGTTTTAAACAAGATATTTTGTCACAAAAAGATGCTCGACTATGCATATAAGTGATAGCTTTCGAAAGAAAACACCCTGACGTGTCCAGAACTACCAAGATATTTTCTGTGTGTGCCCTAGAACGTGAGCTTCAGGCAAAACCAAGATGAGACGGCATCCAGGAAATGAGCAGGATTTTTGAGGCTCTGTTTTCCATTGTCTCCTTATATGGCTGTGAATGCGAGAGGAATGAGCCTGCCCTTTCTGTCGTTTCCCCAAGGTGTCTGCAGCATTGTGACGTATTTGTAGGCAGATCATTGGAAGATTGACCATAAGAGACCACATTTACCAGGTGTCCGCCCGGTGTCCTGCGCCGGAAATTGGTGCGCAATAGACAGCTGCCAGTATTTTTCCATGGGATACAGAGAGGAAAGCAAGCTTCCACGAACTGCATATCAATGAAGAGATATGTGAAAAAACACCTTGAGGATTGATTCCAAACAACGTTTGCCATGTTTCGGTCGATATTATGTAGTTAATCCGGAAAAAGTTTAAGTTGTAGGTGACTGAATTTTCGGTTTGTTTCGGTAGCCAGGCGCAATGTAGAAAACGGAACGATTTCTCCTACACACAGACGCTTTCAGGAAAAACTGCGCATTTGGTATGTAACTGAGAGTCTCCTCATTGAAAACATCAGAAGCTCTTCAAAGGTAAATGATTTTATTTATTTGGTTATCTGTTTTTTGTGAAAATGTTGCGTGCTAAATGCTACTCAAAATGCTATGCTAGCTTTGCATACTCTTACACAAATTAGTCAATTTCTATGGTTCAAAAGCATATTTTGAAAATCTGAGATGACAGTGTTGTTAAGAAAAGGCTAAGCTTGAGAGCAGACACATTATTTTCATTTTATTTGCGATTTTCAGAAATCGTTGAACTCAGACCATGAGAAACAAGATTCTCTGGTCTGATGAAACCAAGATTGAACTCTTTGGCCTGAATGCCAAACTTCACGTCTGGAGGAAACCTGGCACCATCCCAACAGTGAAGCATGGTGGTGGCAGCATCATGCTGTGGGATGTTTTTCAGCAGCAGGAAAGGGGAGACTAGTCAGGATCGAGGGAAAGATGAACGGAGCAAAGTACAGAGATATCCTTGATGAAAACATGCTCTATAGGATATCCTTCCAACATGACAACGATCCTAAACACACAACCAAGACAATGCAGGAGTGGCTTCGGGACAAGTCTCTGAATGTCCTTGAGTGGCCCAGCCAGAGCCCAGACTTGAACCCGATCAAACATCTTTGGAGAGACATGAAAGTAGCTGTGCAGCAACGCTCCCCATCCAACCTGACAGAGCTTGAGAGGATCTGCAGAGAAAAATGGGAGAAATTCCCCAAATACAGGTTTGCCAAGCTTGTAGCGTCATACCCAAGAAGACTCGAGGCTGTAATTGTTGCCAAAGGTGCATCAAGAAAGTACTGAGTAAATTATCTGAATACTTATGTAAATGTAATATTTCAGTTCTTTATTTTATATACATTTACAAAAAAAATAAATGTTTTTGCTTTGTCATTATGGGGTATTTTGTGTAGATAGATTGATGAGTGAAAAAAACCCTATTTAATCCATTTTAGAATAAGGCTGTAACAAAATGTGGAAAAAGTCAGGGGGTCCGAATTCTTTCCGAATGCATTGTTTAACGTGGATAACAGCATGTAGACAGAGACTGCCTGCAATACCCCCTCAATCCACATGGAGGAGCCCTAACTCAGTGCAGTGTTGGGCACTTGCTCCTGCTATGTCGCATTGATGCAGCATCTTTCCTATAGGCTTTAAAGCAGGGCTAATCTGCAGAGCAAGCAGGTTAGGGAAATAAATAGATCTAGCAACAGTTTGCACAAAATCAGGGATCTAGTGTGCACTACTGCATCCATATGTCCCCTCCTCTTTTACATACTCACCTGCAGTAACCTGGCATTGCAACCCTGGCTTGCGTCTCAAATGGCACCCTATCAAAAGTAGTGAACTATGTAGGGAATAGGGTTCCCTGCATACGCAACCCTGGTTGAACCATCATTCACCATCCAGCCAGGCTAAAGAAGCCATCCTCATGTCACAACTCTGACTGAACTGAACACACCCAGTCATTCCCCCTTCTGCTCTCTCTCTCGCTCTCCGTCTCCTCCCTCTCTCTCTCTCTCTCTCCAAGCACTTTGAACTCTTTCTTCACCTTAATAAGTGTTTGGTTTCTTGAACAAGTTATATAAATGGGAATAGGGGATTTTAGTATGTCTTAGGGAATGACAAACTGACACCTTGGACTGGCTTGGAGTGCTGTAGAGAGGTATTACAGGTTCGCGGTGCACATGGTGCAGTAATAGGAGACTCAATACTTTTTAGTAGGTCTTAGGAAATCTCTAGAGAGCCATAGACTAGAGGTTGCCAATCATTGGTTTTACAGGCCAGTTGCATGGCTTGTTTGTGTCAGAGAAGATGAAAAAAGCAGAAAATCAGGAACCTTATGATGAGTAAATGGGGGAATCTGCGATTGGTACATTCATTATTATTTATTATTTTTTGCAAAACCCTGGCAGGGTGGCCCTTTTCTTATCTCTTGAACTGCAGATTTCCCCTTTAATGGGGGAATCACGTCCTCACAGATGCACTGCCTAAGAATCAGGCAGATTTTTTGCTGAATCACTCAAATGGATCTTGGCAGTGGAGCAGAGCAGCCTCCGCTTGTCTCCGAGGGTGCATCCCAAATGGCACCCTATTCCCTTTAACATGCACTACTTTTGACCATGTACCCTGAAGATGCTCTTTCATCAACAGCCCCCTTTCATCTGTTCCTGTGAACCCCCACTAAATCGTTATTACCGTTTTAAGTGTTCCCTGCATACAGTTCAGTAAGAGCTCTCTCTCTCACGCACGCACGCATATGCATAGACACACACACTAAGTGTTTAACCTCGCAGTGGTTTTCCAACCTTATTTGACCCCCCAGTACAAATTTAGCACAACCACCACCTACAGCCCATGGATGAGCATTATGCAAACCAAAACCAGGACATGGTAACTAAGCAAATACATATTTGCTGCGGATGGTGATTTGTTTCCTTGTGGGAACAGGGCAGAGCAGAGGTCACAGGACTCTTCTTCCCTGAATCTCTGCCAGAAGGCTTATGTCATCAGCAACTCGGATGCCACACGGAACAATCTGGATGCAATTCCTGTTGCTTACAACAAAGTGGCATCTGGGTTGCTCTGTGTGGTGTCACTCCCCCCTCGAAAACAATGACATGCATCTCAGTTGCAATACATAACTAGAAATCACTCCTACTTCACGCAACTGACCGTATGCAATTAGTGAGCAGAAAAAAAAGTTGACATGACTCGTTTCATTAGTGTAGTAGCAGTATGTGATTGCATTATGGACCTTTCTCTGCCAAGAGGTCCAGGCTTTTATGGCACACCTGTTCCCCTTCAATGGCTACAATGTTAGCAAACAATCGAGTAAAACAAGCTTATATTTTGGTTTATAATGGGGTAGTATACCGCACGACAGTCGAAGTTAGGCTACTTCAGAGGCTTTTAGAAATGACAATCTTCAAGAATCAATGGTTATATATTAGGATGGAAGAACTGGATACAGAGATTTCTCGGTCAAGCCCCTGCCCATTCCCCGATAAAAAGAATGAGTGGAATCTGGACCAATAATATAGGCTTACAATTTCTATGGCGCACTAATGCAAAAATACAAAACATGTGGAAATGGACATATCAACTATCTGGCTTCATTCATGCATTAGACCCGTCATCACAACAGCCTACCAAATTTATGCTAGGCATACTCAACATGAAGTCTCCAATAGAAAACAGAAAACACTGCTTACTTGCATGACTTCTATAAAATGCATTGACGACTATCATGTGTAGGCTACACGCGACCTCTCGACGCAGTTAGGCAATCTCCAACTCACATTCACAAATACCCTAACTTTAACTGCGTGGCTCTGGCTGTCCGAAATATGAACTGCGGCCCAAACGCTGCACCGCGGCGCTATCCATGGTGCTGAATCTAGCGCAGCGTCGGATATGCCACAAAAAAAAACGTGTTATCATAAAGTAAAAACAGCCACAACCTTTACAAATTCCCCTGATAGCCAGGTGAAACATGGTAGAGAAAACCGTTAAAGGTAGGCTAAAACGATTGTAATTTCCACTAGGCTGTAATAATTCATATTTTAACAGTCGGCCAACAGTAATTCATAGGCCGTTAAAACGAGGCTCCATCAACGAAACAGTGTGTTGACTTTGAGAGAACTTTTAGTTGATTAAATTGCAGCAAATTCAACAAGAAACCCTTCGTTTCATTTGAAGCCTATATTAATCAATTTACAGTGGTACATTTTCTTCTCTGGAAGACCTATATGCTTTTAAATATGCCTACCATTTCCGGTTTGAACGGGAATACCCGGGATAACCGGGAGGGGCTTGCAATTTGGTAGATTCCACCCTTGTATATATAATTAATTTAACAGTAAAAAAAATGTATGGACTAATTGCTGATTGACGCTTTAATCGCTACATTACCACCCCACTACACGCTCTCTACTCTCCAACTTTGGAATGCACCATTTTATCAGGAGGATACCCCTCCACACTATTCTCCTCTGGGGTGGAAACCCCCCAGTGTGTGTAAACTCTTCATGATGTGTCATTGCTCCCAACAATACATCAAAGTTTTACTATCCAAAAATGGATTCCCCTTCAAAATCCATTTTTTCCTAAAACGAATCCTTAACCTAACCCTAACCTTAACCCAAAACCTTGAAACTAAACCGAACCCTAATTGTAACCCTAATCCTAAAATAGCCTTTTTCCTTGTGTGAAAAAATAAGAAGCCGCCACTTCTCTGAATGATCCATGTTTTACTATCCTTGTGATGGACTTCTGGTAAAAAATTAAAAAAAAACACACACACACATTCTATGTCAGCAACGAGTGACTTAGTTAGTGGTGACAATGACAATCTCTGCCGCTGTCCTGTTTCTGTAACGGATCTTCCAAGGCTGAATATTCCTGAAAATGCCAGTCTGCCATTCGGATACTTTAGACCAACAGAGATGCTACTGGCATGGGTGGCCGGCTGCAGTGCTGCCACCATGAATACATGATATTTTTACATTTTAGTCATTGGGCAGACATTTTATCCAGAGCAACTTACAGTAGTGAGTGCATACATTTTCTGACTTTTTTGTACTGGTCTCCATGCTCTACCAACTGAGTCACATAGGACCACACGGGATATGCATCATAATGCATTAAATATACATATATATATTTTTTTTTTATATTTATGAATAACTCATTAGAGGCCGATCTATGAATAAAGCCCTGACCAACCACGATTAAATATTCACTGGATGAAGATACACAAGGGTGAAGGAAGAGAGAGATGGATGGAGAGAGAGGGGGGTGGTGGAGAGAGAGAGGGGGGGAGAGGGGTGGGTAGACAGAGAGCGAGAGGGACAAATAGAGAGAGAGGGAAGGCAAAGAGAGGAGTAGAGAGAGATAAGGGGGGGAGAAAATCACATGCTTTAGATTTTGAGGGAAGAGGAGAGTAAGTTCTTCATGGAGGTTAGGGGTTGTGGAGAGAAAATCAGCAGGGAGGGTCCCACTTAAATGTACAATCTGCAATATTTACCGCCCATCCCTCAGCATTATAGTGAAACAAGTGGCTGGCGGAGCTGCCGTTTGGCTGGAAGTAAGGATTAATGATTGTGGCTTTATAGACTGCTTCAGAGGTGTGAGGAGAGCAGCAGAAGAACACTGCTCAAACATTTATAAGCTCTCTCTTTCCCTCCCTCTATATATCTCTCGCGGCCGCCCGCCCGCCCTTCCTATCTCTATACATCTCTCTCCCGCCCGCCCTATCTCTATATATCTCTCTCCTGCCCTCCCTCCCTATATATCACACACTACAGTGCATTTGGAAAGTATTCAGTCCCTTTGACTTTTTCCACATTTTGTTAGCCTTTAAATCAAATTTTTCCTCATCAATCTACACAGGCCTCCCAAGTGGCGCGGTGGTCTAAGGCGTCACTACGGATCCGGGTTCGAATCCAGGCTGTGTCGCAGCTGGCTGCGACCGGGAGACCCATGAGGCGGTGCACAATTGGCCCAACATTGTCCGGGTTAGGGGAGGGTTTGGCTGGCTGGGATGTCCATGTCCCATCGCACTCTAGCGATTTCTTGTGGTCAGGCCAGGCACATGCATGCTGACTTCGGTTGCCAGCTGTACGGTGTTTTACTCTGACACATTGGTGCGGCTGGCTTCCGGGTTAAGCGAGCAGTGTGTCAAGAAGCAGTGCGGCTTGGCGGCGTTGTGTTACGGAGGACACATGGCTCTTGACCTTGGTCTCTCCCGAGTCTGTACGGGAATTGCAGCGATGGGACAAGACTGTAACTACCAATTAGATATCATGAAAAAGGGTTAAAAAGTACCACAAATGAAGAGTCTTCCTAGAGCTGGCCGCCCAGCCAAATTGAGTAATCGGGGGAGAAAGTCCTTGGTCAGGGAGGTGACCAAGAACCCGATGGTCACTCTGATAGAGCTCCAGAGTTCCTCTGTGCAGATGGGAGAACCTTCAAGAAGGAAAACCATCTCTGCAGCACTCCACCAATCAGGCTTTAATTGTAGAGTGGCCAGACGGAAGCCACTCCTTAGTAAAAGGCACATGACAGCCCGCTTGGAGATTGCCAAAAGGCACCTAAAGACTCTCAGACCATGAGAAAACTAAATTGAACTCTTTGGCCTGAATGCCAAGCGTCATGTCTGGAGGAAACCTGGCACCATCCCTACAGTGAAGCGTGGTGGTGGCAGCAACCATGCTGTGGGGATGTTTTTCAGTGGCAGCGACTGGGAGACTGGTCAGGGTTCGAGGGAGGGGCGGCAGGGTAGCCTCGTGGTTAGAGCGTTGGACTAGTAACCGAAAGTTTGCAAGTTCTAATTTGTACAAGGTACAAATCTGTCGTTCTGCCCCTGAACAGGCAGTTAACCCACTGTTCCTAGGCCGTCATTGAAAATAAGAATTTGTTCTTAACTGACTTGCCAAGTAAAATAAAGGTCAAATTAAAATTAAAAAAGATGAACAGAGCAAAGGACAGAGAGATCCTTGATGAAAATCTGCTCAAGAGCGCTCAGCTCCTCAGACTGGGGGCGAAGGTTCACCTTCCAACAGGACAGCGACCCTAAGAACAAAGCCAAGACAATGCAGGAGTGGCTTTGGGACAAGTCTCTGAATGTCCTTGAGTGGCCAGAGCCCAGACTTTAACCCGATCGAACATCTCTGGAGAGACTTGAAAATAGCTGTGCAGCGACACTCCCCATCCAATCTGACAGAGCATGAGAGGATCTGCAGAGAAGAATGGGAGAAACCCCCCAAATACAGATGTGCAAAGCTTGTAGCGTCATACCCAAGAAGTCTCGAGGCTGTAATTGCTGCCCAAGGTTGCGTCAACAAAGTATTGAGTAAAGGGTCTGAATATTTATGTAAATATGATATTTAATTTATTAATAAATTTTTTTGAAAAAAAAAGTTTTTGCTTTGTCATTATGGGGTATTAATAGTATGCAGATTGATGAGGGGGAAAAACAATTTAATCAATTTTAGTATAAGGCTGTAACGTAACTATATGTGGAATAAATCAAGGGGTCTGAATAATATCTGAATACACTGTTTATCTTGATCTTGCTCTCTCTTCACTGGGTTCTGGGTGTTTGCATGCAGCCGGTAGAGCTTGTGGCATGTTCCCTTATGTATCTGCTGACACCTGGTATACACAATATGTGTCCCAAATAGCACGCTTTTCCCAATATAGTGCACCACTTTTAACCAGGGCCCATAGGACTTTGGAAAAAAGTAGCCCACTGTGTAGTGAATAGGATGCCATTTGGGACACAGCACCAGCCAGTCAAGACAACCCTGTATCTCATTTTTAAAGAGCTGGGTCTTCGCTTTTCAAGGATACCGCCGCCCTCTCTCTCCCTTCCACCTCTGGCATCTCTGTGTCTCTCTTTCATTCTGTTTTCCCTAACTAGCTCTGTCCCTATCTCTCCCTTTCACCTTCTATCACCCCCCGTTCAGTCCCAATCTCCCCTTTTCTCTATCAATCTATATCTCTCGCTCCCTCTCATCCTGGTCAGAGCCTGTAGCATGCATGCACACACACATGCACGGAAACACACACACACACACACACACACACACACACACACACACACACACACACACACACACACACACACACACACACACACACACACACACACACACACACACACACACTCTGCCCTCAGAGTATTGGGTGTCTCCGGCAGACAGGCTGGGGCACGGTGCCCAGGGGGACAGGGGAAGTGGGCACTAATGGCTGGCAGAGAGGATGAGGACTCTGTGTGGTAACAGTGTGTGTATTTGTGTGTGTGTGTGCGGGGGGGGTAGTGTGGTAACAGAACAGTGGAAACCCTGGGACAAGGACTAGAACTATCCTGCAGCCAGACAGGTTATAAATAGACAGTGTTAGACAGTGTTTTAGGAAACATTGGCACCGCACATGCACGTTCATAGACACACATGCACGTGTACAGGCGCGTGCACACACACAAACACAGGTCACAGAAAAATAAATATGTCAAAGGTCAGGTTGAAGATAATCAGAACTATACAGTGCCTTGCGAAAGTATTCGGCCCTCTTGATCTTTGTGACCTTTTGCTACATTTCAGGCTTCAAACATAAAGATATAAAACTGTATTTTTTTGTGAAGAATCAACAACAAGTGGGACACAATCATGAAGTGGAACGACATTTATTGGATATTTCAAACTTTTTTAACAAATCAAAAACTGAAAAATTGGGCGTGCAAAATTATTCAGCCCCTTTACTTTCAGTGCAGCAAACTCTCTCCAGAAGTTCAGTGAGGATCTCTGAATGATCCAATGTTGACCTAAATGACTAATGATGATAAATACAATCCACCTGTGTGTAATCAAGTCTCCGTATAAATGCACCTGCACTGTGATAGTCTCAGAGGTCCGTTAAAAGCGCAGAGAGCATCATGAAGAACAAGGAACACACCAGGCAGGTCCGAGATACTGTTGTGAAGAAGTTTAAAGCCGTATTTGGATACAAAAAGATTTCCCATGCTTTAAACATCCCAAGGAGCACTGTGCAAGCAATAATATTGAAATGGAAGGAGTATCAGACCACTGCAAATCTACCAAGACCTGGCCGTCCCTCTAAACTTTCAGCTCATACAAGGAGAAGACTGATCAGAGATGCAGCCAAGAAGCCCATGATCACTCTGGATGAACTGCAGAGATCTACAGCGGAGGTGGGAGACTCTGTCCATAGGACAACAATCAGTCGTATATTGCACAAATCTGGCCTTTATGGAAGAGAGGCAAGAAGAAAGCCATTTCTTAAAGATATCCATAAAAAGTGTTGTTTAAAGTTTGCCACAAGCCAGAAATAAACATATCCAGGTGTTAGAATGGCCAAGTCAAAGTCCAGACCTGAATCCAATCGAGAATCTGTGGAAAGAACTGAAAACTGCTGTTCATAAATGCTCTCCATCCAACCTCACTGAGCTCGAGCTGTTTTGCAAGGAGGAATGGGAAAAAATTTCAGTCTCTCGATGTGCAAAACTGATAGAGACATACCCCAAGCGACTTACAGCTGTAATCGCAGCAAAAGGTGGCCCTACAAAGTATTAACTTAAGGGGGCTGAATAATTTTGCACGCCCAATTTTTCAGTTTTTGATTTGTTAAAAAAGTTTGAAATATCCAATAAATGTCGTTCCACTTCATGATTGTGTCCTACTTGTTGATTCTTCACAAAAAATATACAGTTTTATATCTTTATGTTTGAAGCCTGAAATGTGGCAAAAGGTCGCAAAGTTCAAGGGGGCCGAATACTTTCGCAAGGCACTGTATGTGGGCAGGGCTATAGCCAGTTGTTCTATGTCCCAATAAAGAGTGGACTTACACACCAGTCTATTTTACAAGTTCTTTAGGAGTGATGGGTTGACTCCCAAATGGCATCATATTCCCTATTTCGAGCCCATAGTGCTCTGGTCAAAAGTAGTGCACTATGAATAGGGTGCCATTTGTGACGCAGCAACAGTGCTCAGGAACAGACCGTCCTAATTAGTTCCCTACCCCTTGCCCGTTGGCCCTAACCCTCTTGGATGTTTGCAGTACAGAACGACAACCCTTCATGTTGTTTCAATGGTTTGCAGACCTGTAGTTGTCTCCACTGCAGCTTTGAGAAAAGCACTGACTGAGCTCCCCTTTATCACTCTGTTAGTTGATCTAACCCTGAAATATAACAGAAAGATGTAAACTATATTTACATGTATAGCACCGGTGCTAGGACACAAATAGGCCTAAGCAACAGTTGAAGAAAGAATGTAGGCTAAGGCATGTAGTCTAGCCCAGTGCTTAATTTGTACATGTGGAGGTGCTGGACACATGGAACACAAAGTTAGCCAGAGACGGGGTGACCCAGGGTGCTCTGAGGTACCAGAAGGCGTGAAAACAAAATCCCATTGATAATAAAGCATTGCATGCATTATCATGCTTTTGCATACTGTCATAGATCAGTAAGGCAAAGGCGCTTGCAGAAGTTGTACACGTGGGGGGAAAGAAATTGTAGCCTTGAGTTCGGATTTCATGCCATTCTACATACTTTTAGATGACTGGAGACTTTAGAAGAATATGTTTTAATACCTCACACATGATCAAAATGACAGGCTATTTTGAAACGAACAAAATAAGAATCTGAGATCAATAAAGACCTTGTCTTCAATACATCAATAGCCTAGACCTAGGTGTGTGGAGACAAACATATTGTACAATATGAGGAGGAAATTATAGTCCTAAAAAAGCTTTCCAGTTTCACTGACTCACTCAATGACGCTCAGCTCACTCAACCGACGATGGCCGATGCGCTCGTTCCAAAAGCTCTCTCTTGTCTTGGTAAAAAAAAAAATGCTGTTCGTTCATTAACTTGGTGGCCTACAGACAGAATAGTCTTCTCTTTTTTTAGCAGGATCCATTTGCTTTCCAACCTGTATTTTCGTCGCGATCGTATTTGAAATATTACGAAAGGCCTGTTTTAGCTGCATGACTGACAAATTTGCCGCGTGTTCCCGACTGTAGGCATGCTTCTTGATTGGGCTACACACAATCCACAGCTAGGAAATTTTGTTAAATAAATTATTAATCATCAGTGGCTAATTCTAGGCCTACTACTTGTGTAATATTCGTAATATTTTTTTATGTATTTCTTAACAGACAGCAGTAGTTATATAACTGGCAAATGTATTTCAATTTATCATGGGTGTTGCGGCACCCCCAGAACCCTTCGCGCCGCTATGATTCTATAAGGAAATAAATTATGAAGTGCAACGCTGGGGAAATGAAAGTTGCAGGCTCATGTCTATCAGCGGAGTGGGATCATAGGAAGTTAATCTCATTGTAGTTCTGTGCGAGATACTGGCGCGCTTCTCTCTCTCCCTACAGCAATGTCCAAGCGTTGGTCTATAAAGGCTACAAAATTGCGCAAAGTATTAACCCAGGCACATTACGTTTTTTAGGGGCCAGCCAGGAGTATTAGAGTCAACTTTGTCTCATTATAATTTTTTTTACATTGGAAACAGTGGAAATAATTGTTCATTCCACTAGAGGTGCCGGATCCTGGCAAATGGGTTCCGGAACGAAACAGTCCCAAATTGAGAGGTGCCGGATCCTGTTCCGGCAGGATCAGTCTCAAATTAAACTGGTCTAGCCTATTAACGGTGGTGGAATATCATATGAAGTGGTGTTAGATCAATCCGCACATGCTCAGAACTCATTTCGTTCCATCTGCAGGTGGAGCTTCCGAGTTGGTGGGAAAAGGACGTTCCAACTCTGACGTCACCCCATTGAAGTTGACATATAGAACGGTTAGGGTTAGGTAAGGGTTACGATAAGGTTAGGGTACGGTATTGATTAAGGCTAGGGTTTAGGGTAGGGATGTCCCAAGAATCCCGGATAGCAGTAACATTCAGTTAGGGTTAGGGTGACAGTATCATGCTGTGTAAAATGGCTGTTCTTGGGCGCGAGAAACCAGCGATATCTAGGCTATTACAACCTAGGCTACCGCAAAGGGATACTCTGCCGCGTGCGTATGTTTTGTGGTTTGCGCTACACGTCGACGACCTGTGTGATGTGTGTGTGTGTGTGGGGGGGGGGGGGGGGTGTCTAAATCCATCCTATAAAAATGCATTTTCTTCAGCGTTAGGTTAAGTGAAACTTTATCCGTTGTGATAAGCCTATGTATTGCTTACGGACGCAACATCGCATTCTGATCGATACATCCAGTGAGGCATAGGCCCATGGCCAGAATTAAATAGAACACTGCATTAATGTTAACAGTGAATTAGGCGATAGCCTATGTGAATGAATTACCTTTTTTTTTAACAGTGAACGTAGCCTATATTATAACATAGCCGAGGCTGTGACTGTGGCATAGCCTACAAAGTCAGATAATTATGTGAATTAATGAATGATGATACACCAAAACGCTATCGTAAGGAAACTGTCTGGAGAAAGAACGGGTGAGGCGAGAGTATAAAGCCGGGAGGAATCACTGCAGTGCAGCAGAACTGTCCGTCAAGATACTGGGTATCGAAGGAGGCACACAGCCGGGAGGAGCGAAGCGAAGCGTCGCGCCATAACCAGACCTTAACATAGGACAGTCAGTCAGTTCCCCAACCATTCCCCGTACAAAGTCCAACCATCACCAAGTGCCCTTTATATATTTTGACGCATCAAAACTCATGTGTCCTCATATGAACGTGTCTTATCCGTTCTGTAAAGACGTGTCATTTCAGTCATCCAAGAAGAGGGTCTGGCGCAGCTCCCGCTGCAGGTGCACTGGTGCAGGCCGGGTTGTTTGGGGTGAGCTTCAAAGGGCTCCATTAGCCTACCGGTTCAGAAATACCCTTACGCAAGCCCACCCTCCCCGTCCCACTCAAACACACGTGTAGAATTTCCCCGGAACAATGAGAAGAATGTTGAGGTTTTTAAAAGAATTTCATCGTGTGCCTCTCTTGTCTCTATCCGCCTATCACAATCGAATGGCGTAGCGCCTCAGCCAATGTGCACGCTATGTGGACCACCCCGGCCCCTGAATCTGAATGCATCCACTACGGCCCATTATAAATAGGCTAAATGTTTTCCTGCAACCCTTGGTCATGCAGAAACGCTCAGGGTTGCAGCAGAAACACTCCCCGTCTTTTTTCTTTCCATATTTATAAACGCATCATATCCCATTTATATTATTTCTGAGGTTACAGTTCTTTGAGGCCAGTTGCATGCATTGTTCGTCTCCAAAAATGGTTTGCGAGACTAAAATTGTTGCGGATGAACACGATGCCATACAAGGGACCAAAAAAGATTCTATTATCGTTTCCTCCTCGCAAATGTGGACTTCTTCCACACCGGCACCGAATCCGATCGAGGAAAATGATGTGAGGAAAGATACGGTTTTTATCCGTGAGTTTGAGCGCACGGACCATGTGGAAGTGCGCCGCATCTTTTACGAGGGGATCATGGAGAGAATCCCCAACACCGCATTCAGAGGCATATTACAGCAAAGTCAAACCCAATTCTTATATGTTCTTCTGACACGTAAGTGACAAGATTTCCCTTATACTTAACGATTTATTGACCTGAAATTCGTTAAAAGTTGCCATTACCCATTGAAAAACTATTTTCATTTTACTCATGTATTTACAAATTATTCTTGTCAAAGACATTATGAATAACCCATCCATACTAACACATGAAAATCAATTATTGTAAAAAAAAAAAATATATATATATTTTTTAAAGTTAGAAGTGAGTTGAAATTAAGTTGAAGGAAAGCCATAATCTGTTGGAGCATCGAAATGTCAATTGATAATTCGTTGACCTCTTTTCTTTCTTTTTAAAGTGCTTTATTCATTTAATGGCACAAATACATGCTATGTGAAACTTTCATCAAGAGGAAAAGGATTTCATATTATACAAATTCAATAACAACTAATACATTGAATAATTGTCGATTTCTTCTCGAGTTCGTGTGTGGATGTGTGTTGGATCTTCGATACCGGCATGTAGCGTAGCTCATGTGCAGCACCGCATCAAACCGCAACACAAAGGCATGGTTAAAACGCATGGTGCATGTAGCGGGTGGGCCTGTTTGGTGTGCATGTAGGGGGCAATGATGTCAGTTGCCGGTTAGGTTGGATGCATTAATTAATTAATAAAATGTGAGGATTGGCCCACAGTGTGCGCTAGCGTGCACCAATTGCACCCTATCACCAGTTTCCATCATCATAGGCTACACACATGTGTTTTACTGTGCCTGCAGGCAGTGCGTTAATGCTCCACCACCACTAGCCATGTGCGCATGTTGGCATTGTTTATAATTAATTAGTGGAGATGTTAATTTCGTAAATTTCCTCATGTATGATATGCATGGGTGTTCTTATGGCACACTTGATCCATATGGTCAGACGCATTACACATAGCTTAGTCTATGATGTGAATGAATGGCATTACGCACCAAATTTCGAATAACAATTCACCACAACATGTGTTACGCTATATATATTCCATAAACATTATTGTCATTTAAATGTACACCATCTAAAACAATCCTTTTTTTTTACACCTCATGCCTTTGTCTGTGCCGTGGTAAGTGACCATAATGACCAACAAAGCATCTCACATAAGCCTATTTCACTGTTGACATTTTGTCTGAAAATGTGTGTATTATTGTTTTATTTATTTAACCTTTATTTAAAGTTCTTTAATATGGATATGACACTATAATTTAGGACCACGTCGCTACAATGTAGCCTAATGTCTATGTTGACAGTAAGCACGCCATGTCGTGGTGCAATGGAGTAAAAGATGTTTGCATGGCAGACCAGACGACAACATAATGCTGCTGCACAGCCTGTCTGTGTGGCGGGTTCCACTCTGGCGCTTCCGTGCGGCCAAACCAGAGAAATAGGCTACTTCCAAAAATCACTGACTGTAAATGGACCAGAGATGATATTGATAGGCTGTGTAGAATATATGTTTGCATCGAGTCAAATAAATACATAGACTCAACATAGGATGTCATGTGATGTTTGCTCGTCGGTTGTCAATCGCTTTCTCTACAGTAAACAACATGTGCGATATTAAGGGACTGATCTTCTTTATTTTTAAGCAACTTATTTTTTGGAATGTCACTGTTTGGTTATATAATATATATTATGTGTGTGACTTCCGCCAAAATCCAACATTTGATTCTCTTTTCTGACAGGTATCGTTTATTTTTCTTCCTTATCTCCATAGTAATGTGCTTTGTTGTGAGCAAATCCCTCACGCTGACCAGCTGTGCGCCGTTCGTTCTCATGGCCGCGCGCTACTTCTACAGCAGCAAAGTTATCCACAACTATCTGGCCTGCGCGCTCCGAACTGACATGGCGGACATCGAGGAGTATTACATGAAACCCACAGGTAAGAGGGCTAGTGGGAGATTGGACACAAAACAGAAACTATAAATAATCTGTGGAAATTTATGATCTGTTGTCTTTGTCAGCATATAAAGTTCATCTACAGACATTAAGCTTTTAGTAAATTATGGGATAAAAAAAAAATGATGGGATACAAAACATAGCCCTATGCAAATATGGAATCACAGACCCTTTGAAAGTATCTAAATGACTCCCCCCCCCCCCACACACACACACACAAACACACATGCACTGCAAACACACACACCCACAAAGTATAGTCTCTCTCTGTGTCATAGGCTCTCCCTGCCTGTATTAAGCACAGCAGGAGATGGATAGTGACAGCATGGCTGCATTCCAAATGGCACTCTATGCCCGACACAGCACACTAACTGATCAAAACTAGTGCACTATGTAGGGAATAGGGTGCCATTTGGGATGTAACCTGTGTGTTCAGAAACAGAGGCAGTCTGCCTGCCTATTAAGTATGCGGGGTGACTCGCTCCGCTCTACTTAGTTACAGAGGGAGCCAGGGCACACCATGCTACTGGGCCTATTGATTCTGAGATGGAAACTGCTGATACACTTTCTGCAGCAGTCTGTCCACTCTGTGTCGGCCAAGCCTCATTGGAGTCATTTCCTCAACAATATTCCCTAACTAGGAAAATCAATCACTCTCTTATGATCCTCTTATCCATTCTGATAAGAGGAATTGAGCTGTGACCACACTTCCTCCTGGTTCCGTTCCAAAACGTTGTGCTATAATCAAATCAAACCTTTTTCTCTCTCTAAAACACACACACACTTCCATCCACCCTACATTTTGGGGTCAGTCGGACCCTATTTGCGAAGCTACTTAAGGGCAGGTGTTCGTTAAGCCCTTCTTTGATTATTTTCTTTGTCTCTCGCTTTGTGTCCGGCAGCTACAGTTATCCACTGTGTGTGTGTGTGTGTGTGGGTGTGTGTAGGAGTCACACAGGATATTAATGGGATTAACCACTGCAGGTCTTTTTGTGTGTGAGCATGTGGGTCTGTCAAAGAGAGACTGTGTGTGTGTGTGTGTGTGTGTGTGAGAGAGAGAGAGCGAGAGAGAAAGAGAGAGGGAAAGAGCAGGCGTCATATGATAGTAAGAGTGCGATGATTTACAGTGACCTCCACCCTTTCACGTTCCTGCCATGGGCAGTGTGTGTGTATGTGTCAGTAGTCAGTGAGTCATACAGTGCAGGGTGAGAGGGCCAGTCACTGACACGATGAGCAGCAACACGGTTATGTCTACCGGCCTCAACTAGCCAGGAAAAAGATAAATACGGTTATCTCTTCTTCAGTGTGTGTGTGTGTGTGTGCGTTTATTCATCCCACTGTCACTAAAGGCCAGCTGTTACTTCAATCCTCTGCTCAGCTCATAGGTGTGTGTGTGTGTATAGGACTTACCAGGAACAATAGGGGCATTTGGGGGGGGTGGTGGTGGTGGTGGTGGTGGTGGGGGGGGGTTTAACTAGGGATTCTTAACAACAAAAGAACCAGGACATTCATTCTACCAGCATGAGTTCTCCCTGAAATCCCTTTGGTACTATCAACCAATCAATACATTCTGTTTCATTAACCAACCAATCAATCCACTTTACTGAATCATCTGGCCTGTACATATACACCACTGTGCTGTTGTCTATACCAAGCATACACAATTAACAGTAACAAGGCCTTATAGGATGTTATACAAGACATATCGATCTGTGTGAATCAAGGGGCCAGGGTTCCGGTGTGGAAGCACGGTTTCTACCTTTGCGCGTGTGAAGTTGGGCCATGGAAACAGGCTGCAACCCGGATATAGACGGTCCATGAATCGGCGTATGCGAACTTGAGTACATTATGTTGAAAACAACGGCCAGACATCTTGGATGCAGTCTCCAGTTCTTTTATACCTCAATGGCGTGAATAGGCACAAGGCAAAACCAAGCTCCTTGACCTACTGCACAACAGGACAGTATAAAGCTTGGGTCCAATCCCAAATGTTACCCTATTGCCGTTTGCCTCTGGTCAAAAGTAGTGCACTATGTAGGGGATAGGGAGCCATTTGGGACGCAACCGAGGGGATAAGTAGGTGGGCCAATGTGTCTCCACACTACAGTCACCTGGTTCCATCCTGAGCCCCAGAGCAGTGATAACACTGGCCAGATGGGTTGTTATCAGCATATCTGAGTCTGGCCACGGCCTGTCTCATGTAGGGTCCTGTCTAGACATAGCAATCCACGGCTGAATCGCAAATGGCAATGATACCTTATATAGTGCACTACTTGGGCATGATCGATATAGTCGTGCACTAATTAGGGAATAGGGTGCCATTTGAGATGCCGGCAGCAAACAGTCTGGCCCTATTCACTTCCCTGCTAATGACGGTGAGCTCACTCTGTTCTGAGGGGGTTAGCAAGAGCAGGTACACCTCTGCTGCCACTCCCTGGTACCTGTTCTTAGCTCTGTGTGTGTGTGAGTGTGTGAATGAGATTCACAGCTAGGCTATATTGGAGTGTGGGCACGTGTGTGTGGTGATAGGGGTTGCCAGGTAGAGTACAGACAAAGGTGAGGTAGTTACACACAATAGATACATGTTGCACCTATCTTTCCACTCCCTTTCTTCCTCCTGTCCCTGTTGAGAGAGAGAGAGAGAATTCTTTATTCTCCATCCACTGAATTTATGTTCTATAAATGTCATAGCAAATTTCAGCATGCGTCTTATTCATTCATAATACAATGACGCAACCAAACACACGTCAATAGCACAGAACCGCTCCTCAAAAAACATATTTTTTTGTTGTAGCTCTGTTTTCTACAGTCTGAGACTGCTATCGTTGAAGTCGTTTGTGGTGACGAGGGGCGTTGTACATCTCTAACCAATCAGAGTATCAAAGCCAATGACACATTTTCAAACGACAGTGTGTTCTGACTCTGGCCCAACCCATCGGTTTGTGGACCAATCAGACGCCCCCGAATGTGTTCGCATTCGGTGAATGGTCAGGGAGGTTCTCAGATCCAGACTCATCGTGGAGAAGAAACTAACGTCCACGGGTGTGGCGTGTAAGCGGGCGTGGCCTAGCATTTGGCCGGAGCAAGGAGTCTGTAGCTAGGCAACAATGGACCCACACCAGAAGCAAAATAAGATGTTAACAACATTATAGTTTCTGAACACTATAGTTAGTCACTCCCAGGTGACCAATACAATCTTTAATGGATGTCCAATAATGTGGTCCGATCTTTAATGGATGACCAATAATGTGGTCCGATCTTTATGAATATGCGGGTGAGACTCGCAGACAATAGCACTTTTTCCTCTGCCTTATGCCACATTATCTTCGAGGTTCATAAAAAATGGTTTTGGGTAGAGCTTTAAAGGAAGAGGGGGGGACTTTTTATGATCCCTCCTAGCCTCTGACCCTAGGATTGAAAGGACCTAAATTGGACAAGTGTACACACACACACACACACACACACACACACACACACACACACACACACACACACACACACACACACACACACACACACACACACACACACACACACACACACACACACACACACACACACACACACACAGTGATTAGCCCGGGCTGGGTAGTTAAATTAATGGGAAAAGGCCAGTGCTGCAGCCCCTTTAAGTGATTAATGCTCTTACACTGCTCCTCTCAGAGCTAATGGAGCTGTAACGGAGAACGAGTGCAGGCTGGGTGTGTGTGTGTGTGTGTAGTTGGTTGTAACGTACAAGGGGCAGGAAGTATTATGTATGACTGGACACAGGTAGATATGGTGGAGCTTGTTGGTCTTGAGATCTGTGTGTTTGGGCATGTGCTGTGTGTGCCCGTACACCTTCATGTGTGTAAACGTGTGTGTGTGTGTGTATGTAAGCATGTGTATGCCCCTGGTCTCCTTGTCCAAGTCTCATCTATCAGGGTGTGGTATAGATGTCAGGCAGATCCATACTCCCAACATGCACTCTGTTCCCAGGGGAGGGAGCATTCCACGTGGGGGGAGGGGTCTGTGACTTGGGGAGTGAGGAGGCCACGCACTGCAGATATCACACATCACACTGCTCTCCCGCACACACACACAGGCATGCTTAACCCTAAAATAGGGATGATCTGTAACGAGCATGAACGCACACACACTTTCAGAGGACACAAGCTGTTAATGAGCTTTTGTTTCATCTTAGACACACGCACAGTCAGGGTGTGCGCCGTCTAGACTCAACGCTTATCAACTGAATTACCCTCATATGTTTCAACGGAAAGGATAGACACTAATCTTGTTAAGCACAATAAAAAGGGAGGGAGAGGGTTCATAGTCGTGTCATAACGCCATATTTAACTGTCTCCAACCCAATGCACATGCATGGCAGGTAGCATGTTCTTTTCCTTTAGCAGTTAGAAGACAAAAGGCCGTCACAATAAATCCTGAGTAAAAAATCTGTACGTTTAGAGCGCGTTAGCTCTCTCTCCCTCCTTACCGCCATGAGATTTTATCTTTCAAGTCGACCCATCCCTCCCCCTTTTGGTCGGTGGTAGAGTCCTCTTAGCCTGGTTAAATCCAAGAACCCCCCCCCCCCCCCGCGCTCATCTTGGTCTGGCCCGGGTCTATGATAGATCAGCTACCTTGTCTAACCCCCAACCCCTCCCTGTTTCCCCCTCCCCATCTACCAATACAGGAGGACTGAAGACAAATGAATGTCCTACATGCTCTATGATCCTACTCTCTCGTCTAGCTATCTCCTCTCATTCTCGTTCTACATATCTGACTCTTAACCAGCAGATCCCTTCTTCTCATAGCCCCTGCTTCGCAAAGGAGGGGGAGAGGGAGAAGGAGGAAGAGAAGGATCGCTTCGGAGATTCTCCGACCGACCTTTCTCTCGTCACGGCGTCAGACACAGGACATGAGTGTATGTCACTGTCTCAGGCCCCTCCACACACACACACACACACACACACACACACACACACACACACACACACACACACACACACACACACACACACACACACACACACACACAGAGCTAGGGCTGGCGTGCCTGGTTGTCCCGTGCTGACTGTTGGCACAGGCCCTGCTCAGACAGATGGTGACGGCTTCAGTTTCAGAGGCGTGGCCGTCCCTTCACCCCCCTTCACCCCCCTACCTTCCCCCTTCCTCTTTGTAGCCCCCCAGAGACAGGGCCTCTGGGTAACTAACTGCATGCCTCACATCATGCTCTCTTCTGAGATAAAGCACTGGAAACTAAAGTCTGATTTTGAATTAGCTATCACATTGTGAGTATAAGGTCAAATACCACCACACTGTTAGATTTCTGGGGGAAAAGTACGTGAAACCTACCCTTTAACAAAAATGAAAGACGCTGACACGGTACACCGTACCTTGAGTGAATCTGCCCCTTCCAAAGTGTAACTATTCCAAAAGACACCTCATACATTCTCCTGCGTTGGGACTACAGACAAGGAAGAGTCAACACAAGAAGTCATTGTCTGACCCACTCTGAACCCTGCACACACAATATGACCAAGGTCAAATGGGGAAAATGTCCCGGCACACCATTCACTCTGCTTGCAAATCTAGCTGCCTGCTACTGCCTCCCCAGCTGTGATGCCCACATGTCATGGAGTGTGTGTCTGGATCAGCAGGCTTGTTACCGCGGCGACCCTGCCGCAGGACATCTGACAGTTGTTTTATTCAATCAAACACTAATCCAATGAATCCCACAGGGCCCTTTAAATCCCTCATAACGTTGGCTTCCAGCACATTCGCATCGTTTCACCACTCGCCCCATGACGCAATGTGTTTGAGAGAGTGTGCTTGTGTGTCTGGTATGTGCGTGTGTGCGAGTATCAGATAGTGTGTGTCGGTGACCCTTTGGAAGATGGACACACAGGTTTTACATTCACCAGTCAGTCCCAGAAAAGGCCAAATATTCTCTGTGCTGTACTTGACTACAAGGACATGTCACCAATACCGCTGACATTGACAAAATGCTATTTTCAGCAACAGTTTACTGTTGCATCCGTGCAACACATTTTGCCTGCTGAAGGAAAGAGAAAAGGTTGTCTGTTTTCACCTTGTAGTTCTTGGAGGGGTTTGCAAATCCAAAATCAACTTGGGGAGACGGTTTATCAGAATGAGGATATAGTAAGCCGGTCTTGTTTACAACGACTTGTCCAGCGCTCTCCCAACACGGTACTGTACCGACCCCTTTACACTGTAGATACTGTAGCTACGACACACAGACGACAGCGCTGTACTCTCACATTACAACAGAGGCTGACAGGGAATCTTTGTACTCTCGTCGACGCAACTACTATCTGGCATGCTGACACAGGTAAAAACACGGCAGGCACGGACTTAAGAATACGTTACGAAGTTGAGCAGAAAACATTTCAATACTGTATAAAACTGCTTTTGCTATGACTGAGACCAGGAGTTTTTTTCTTTCTCCCCCTGGTCAGGTTACATTGTGGACGAACATTTCACTGTTGACGTGTGTGTTTGTGTCCTTCCTTCTCTGTCCTGTGTGCCTGTATTTGTCTGTCTCTCCCTGAGGGTCTAATCGCCATAACGTTGAGGGACAGCTCGGGCCTACGACTGTACTTTTCATTATGAGCATCTCTCAGAGCAAATAATGCTATTAAGCAGTTAGCGCCAGCCTCTGTCACCTTTTAATTTCACTGTCTTACCTCCCTCATTCTCCAGTTGATTCTCTCTCTCATGCTCTCCATCTCTCTGATACACTTCACTCCAGTCGCCAATGGAAACACCAGCCGCTGCTATGTGACCGGAGTGTTTCGTGTGCAGAATCCCTCCTTCCTTGCTTCCTTTTAGTAGATCCATCCAGTTAGTGGGTTTGACAAGGCCATAACTGGCATATCTTACCAACAGGACAGGCTCTCTCATACAGCTCTATGATGTGTGTTCCAGGGCTATGCGATATTCCACCTCACTTTCTTGCACCCACATTAGTACTTGCTTTTTTTCCCCTTCCCTTGCCCTGATTCTGCTGACAGGGGCTATTTCGAGGAAAAAGGTCTACCTGCAATATGTGTCTGTTTTTTCCCCCTCCTAACCTTAGTCTGTAAGTAGCTCTGCGTAGGAGCTATGCTGAATGACTCAAATGTAAATGATACAGTGCTATGGTGTTGTCAAAGCAGCTAGCCTGTCCTTACCACAGGCTTTACACCGGTCTTGCCAACACTCTTAGACAAAAAAAAGGCCATCTAGAACCTAAAAGGGTTCTTTGGTTGTCGCCATAGGAGAACTCTTTTGGGTTCCGCGTGGAACCCTTTCCACAGAGGGTTCTACATGGAACCTCAAAAGGGTTCTACAAAAGATTCTCCTACGGGGACAGCCAAGAGTGAACCATCCTCATGTTTGCCATCTTAACTGCATCACATGGTCGTGTTACTCGACAGAAGCCATTGTAAAGCAACCTCTAATTGCTCTGTAATCTGAACTCATTAACACCAGTCCGTAATTGATGAGATATCCCGATACACATGAGCAGTGGTGCCGGGTTAAAGCCACAATCTGCTGTTTCACAAGCCCAGGCTGCCACCTTGTAGGCATATTTCATTCAAATGGCCTTTGAACAGCAGGAAATATTGCAGATTGTGGCTTTAATGATTGTTGTACTGGCCATAGTTAGGGGATGGGAGTCCACTCTACATTTGATTCACCCAGCCAGAGGCTCTGAGGTCTGTGATGAATGACATGTTAATGTTAGCTGGCCTGCAAATGAGGTCCCAGGGTTATGGCAAATAGTGTAGGGGGCTAATGGGGCAGCTCTGCTCACTTCTTATTGCGTCAGTCCTTCACTGAGTCAACCAGTAGTCCAATAAGGACAGCCGTGGTCCGTGGGCAGTCATAGGTCCGGCTGCCACTCCCTTATTGCTTCAGCCCCTTCACATCAGGTCGTTTGGGGTTTAAATGTAAAGTATATATTCTGTCAGATTTGTGTTGGTGCTGTTGGCAGTGGTATGTGTTATGTTGGTGCTGTTGGGAGTGGTATGTGTTGTGTTGGTGCTGTTGGCAGTGGTATGTGATATGTGTTGGTGCTGTTGGCAGTGGTATGTGTTGTGTTGGTGCTGTTGGCAGTGGTATGTGATATGTGTTGTGTTGGTGCTGTTGGCAGTGGTATGTGATATGTGTTGTGTTGGTATAGTGTGTGTGTCTAACTGGGCTCTCTGGTCCTCCAGGCTCGTGTTTCTGGGTGGCAGTGCTGGAGGGTCAGGTGGTCGGCATCGTGGCGGCGCAGGGCCGGGAGGACGATAACACGGTGGAGCTGCGCCGCATGTCGGTGGACTCGCGCTTCCGCGGCAAGGGCATCGCCAAGGTGCTGGGGCGCCGCGTGCTGGAGTTCGCCGTGCACAACAACTACGCCGCCGTTGTCCTGGGAACCACCGCCGTCAAAATGGCTGCCCACAAGCTGTACGAGTCACTGGGCTTCCGGCGGACGGGCGGGAGCGAGGACTACATGCTGCCTGGCATGAGCGGCTCGCCGCTAGAGAGGCTCTTCTTTCAGATCCGTTACCAGCGTTACCGCCTGCAGCTCCGCGAGGAGTGAGGGGTGAGAGAGGGAGAGAGGGATGGAAAGAGAGAGCAACGACACCTCCTCCTCGAAGCAGAGCCCCTCGCCCGACGAGCCTCGACCAAGTCCCCGATCAATCTTATACTCCTCTGACAACTTTATTTTGTATCAGTTACTTCTTCTTACTACTTACCACTACTATGTCTATTCATTATTTCTAAGTCATTAACTTATGGGTTTTTGTTTTACATTTTAGATTTAGTGTTTTACCCCCCCCCCCCCCCGCCTTTGAGTAAATTATTTTGTTTTGCCTATTTTCCCATCCTTTCCTGTTGTAAGAAAAAATAATCCCTAACATATATCACCGTCCCATGCCTATTCAAATGACATCATCAATTGAGTGTTCCCGTTGCTTTTGATAGAAATTTGATTGCAATCAGTTTTTCGATCACCATGACAAAATCCCCCCCCCCCTTCCTTCCACCCTTCCTTTACTAAAATCCCCTCCCACCCCCTTCAGAACACCAATCAGAGGCTTAATCAGGAGGGTGGCGTGTTCCGTAACATTCAGATAGAAATATATCACGTAGAACAGACATTGTCCTTTGCCATGGAAAACAGGCATTCGTGTCCACCCTATACATGGCATTTCTATCTGAATAGTTTCTATCTCAAACGCACCCTGTCTCTCGTTAGCCCGCCTAAGCCCTCTCCATTGTCACAACAACGTTTGTGCCCAAAAAGACCTGGACAAAAAGACAAAGTAGGTTGGCATTTCTCCAGCTCAGCCCATATTGAAGCACAGCAAGGGTCATCAAGTGTACTGTACCAGCCCTGTGGAGAGACAGGAGGAACAGGCAGGACGTGTACTGTGGACACACACTGTGGATCCTGCATAGGCAGGAAAACAAACACAAACAGGCTTGCGTCCCAAATGGCACCCTAATCCCTATATATTGCACTACTTTTAACAAAGGCCCATAGGGCTCTAGTCAAAAGTAGTACACGGTGTAAGAAAAAGGGTGTAATTTTAGATGCAGACACAGTGCATTTTCTGTTTCCTAAACCCTCCTGCTTTCTGCTTTCACCATTTCCTCCATCTTTGGTCACGTTCTCTTCCCCTCATTCAACACAGTGTCAGAATCTAATTCTATGATTCCATTCCACCTGCATGGGAACTATGAAGAGGGTCTCTCTGATTGGTTGGGAAGACGAGAGGGTAGTTCAGGCCAGGGGTACGTACCCATGCAGGGTGAATACTGTGTCAATGTTAATCATATTACTAATTTAATCATGGGTTTTTCTAATGAGGAAATGATCTAATCTAATGAAACATTGAGTGTTACTGAGTTTTATGTGTAATTATCAATGGTTTACTAATTGAATCAAGATAAATTTGAACATTTTGAATATGTTTGGTATTTGATTGAGAAATTAGAGATTTTGTTATTATTATTCACAACATTTGATGGAAGCATTGCTACTTTGTAGTATGCACATTTTATGGATACTCCTACATGTACATAGTAACCGCAATCTAGTATATATTTAAACCAGGTAACTGGGGGAAACTACTTGGGTAGACCTAATACATTATTCAAAATATTTGCGGACTTACAGTACATAGCTGGCTTAACAAAATGTATCGAAGCACAAATGTTTCAATTTGAATTTAGACACAATACTATATCCAATTTACAGGTATATTTATATCCTTCTGTGTATGTATTAATGTGTATACAGTTGGAATACTCTGTACAGTATGTAGCTGACAAACCCAAAAGACGTCCCTCTCCCTCCCCTTCATAAAGATAACCACTCTCTCCATTTCCATCATCCTATCAGAGACAGAACCAGCAGGGAGAGATACAACTTCTATGAGCCCAAGAGTTTGTCATACTTGTACAAAAATCAAGAAATTAAATGTAAAAAAAAAAGATCATAAAAAAACACAGATTTTTAAAAAAAGTCGACAAAAAGATGTCATGAATTGTGCTGATCCTCCTTGCCTTGACTTCTACTCCCCCTTCTGACCCCCCATTCATAAATCTGACTGCAACCCTGGGCCAGACCCCCCCACCCCTCCCCTCTCTTCTACCCACTCCCCACCCCATCTCTGCATGCGCCACAGTCTTGCTGCGCTGCTTTTATTCCATTTGAGCTTGTAACACAACCCCCCCCTCAAAAAAACCTGCCCCTATTGTGATGTCATCAAAGCAGTCTAGCCCCTCCCTGCAACGATGGTGGAGGATGCATAGGTGTGTGTGTTAAGTTTCTGTTTGTGTGTGTTGAGTGTCTGGTTGAGTGTTTGTGTTGAGCGTGTATGTGTGTGTTGAGCGTGTATGTGTGTGTTGAGTGTGTGTCTGTGTGTGGTTGTGTGTGGAGGTAGGGTATATGAAGAGGTGCATTAAACCCACTCACCGCAGCGCAGCACTGCCTTGATGACATCAAGCCTGCCAATTGTAAAATGCAAAAGCAATGCAAGTGTGGCATGCCTCTGTTCCTGGTGTGTGCGTATATACGTACGGTGCCTGCCCTGGAAAAATAATCGGAAAACGACGTTTAAAAAAAAATATATATATTTTTTAGCTGAACATATAAACAAAAATGTGTTTCTTTGTCAGAGAAAAAAAAACTTTTTTTTTTTGCATGAGATGTGTCTTTGAATGAAAACGTCTTAGAGGATACATTGTACCACATGGCAAGCAGTGGAGATTAAACGTTTCATTTTTGTATTAAGTTGATATTATCAATGGACTCTTTTTATCAAGGGAGTGGTGATATCATGCACAGTGAGAAGAATCCTATGGAGATGTGACAAGGTCATAGTTTGTCCTTGGGTCGTTTTGACAAACGTCAAATAAAGCAGTGAGATCATGTTGATGTATCAGATGTTGGGTCATTCGATTAACTGTCTGCTGTATTATCAGAGGACTTCTCACTGTTCTGAAACCCCCTCTTCCTCATTCAACCATGTGAATTGAGATGTGGAGGGCACAAAAAATGAACCATTTAGCCCAGATTTTTTCTCCTTCTCCAATTTGACCTGGTCAAAAGTAGTGCACTATATAGGGAATAGTGTGCAATTTGGGACATACTAAATGATCTAAATTATGATCAATCCCCCCCATCTGAAAAATTCAGAACAGACCTGGGTATAGTATTTTGGCGTGGATCCACCAGAATGTAGGAGGCAGAGGTTAAATGGTGAGGCTATAAGAGCGCACTTACTAAGAACGTATGCCAGAGGAGGCTGGTGGGAGGAGCTGTAGGAGGACAGGCTCATTGTAATGGCTGGAATGGAGTAGATGAAACAGAGTCAAACGTGTGGTTCTCATATGTTTGATACCGTTCCAATAATTCCATTCCAGACATTACAATGAGCCCTTCCTCCTTAGCTCCTCCCACAGCCTCCTCTGGTGTTCACTACAAGTGTACACTACATAGCAACGTAGTAAGTGGACTCATGTCTGCTAAAAGATGAATGTGAAGTCTTATCAAACTGAGCCATGAATGCTGCTGTCGCCATTTCAATAATAATATACCCTCTCGTTAAGCATTGTGGGTGATCTCAGACTAGGCTACTATTTGTGTTCTTGATAAATGACGTAATAGTATACCAAGACTCCGCAAAAGCCTTATGTACTGTAATAATTACATGCTGATATCAAATATCCCACCAACAATCTATATGGCTTAAGGTAGCGAATGATTCATTTCCTGTATTAAGTTGTTAGAGACGAACAGACAAACTACACTGATATGTCACTAGCCTATAATGCATTTTACTGTATTCTGTTTCGTAAAAGGGTCAAGCCTGTGTTTATATGGGGAATGCTATGCTATGCCCTGTTCGGTCTGGTCTTAGTACTTCTTGATTCTGGTAAAGCATACGCAGTATTAGAAAGTAGAAGAAATACTGTATGCAACCACCACCACTAGTGTGATTCTGTAACTTAATAATACTATTCCATACCATTCCACTGAACCTCTGATGATGTACAATCCAAGAGAAAATGTTTGTTTTTTTTTTCTTTTCTTTTGGTTCTGAGAAAATAGGGAAATATTGTTAGTGTTGACTTGGGAACATAGGAGAATGTTCATGTATTGTTATCTGCAAAGGGTTTCAGACATGTGTGCCGCATCAGAACTAAACGCCTCTCTCATTGGAGCGCTCCTTTATCGAGTGCTTTCCAATCCAAAAACTATCATCCAATCACCTAAATTGTGGTGAAGAAACCATGCAAGCTCACAAAATACTCAATTCATACTTTATCGTAGTCCCTCCCACCTGGAAATACAAGTATGAGACAAAAATCCCTCAACGTCTGTCATCCAGATGTCAAGTTGAACACGCACACTATTGTAGAAGTATAGATATCAAAACCGCACAAATAGTATTCCTGTGAGTATAGGTGTTTTGTCCTGGGCGAGTGCAGATTTCAAAGGCCGTGGAGTTAGTTAATAGCAGACATGAATGTATATGGGTGCCGTTACTAAGGGTCTTTGTTGCGAGAAATTGTTAAAACATTTTTTTTTTCTTTTAAGAGAGAAAGGATTAAGACAAAAAATGACAAAAAGCAGCTAATGGTTCTTCTATTGCTGAGAAAACCACAACATTTGATGTTTAAGAGTGACTGTGTACATAGCTATATCTATCACTGTTGTTTTGATTTCTAGTTTATATATATACAGTTTATACAGAAATTATATATATATATATAATTTCTGATTTCATCAATGCTAAAATAATGGACTTTGGAACTGTCTGTTTGAGAAGATGGCTGTCTTTGGAATGTTCCACCAAACGTGTGTGGGGGGGGGGACATGCCACTGAGGCAGTTTACCTGGGGGGGACGGGACAAAATGGACTCTCCCTCTCTCTGTACTCCTCTGGTGAACTTATCACTCTGCTGTGGCTAACAGGATGACTATAACTCTCCACTGTGGCCACAGGTACCAAGAACGCAGAAGCACTTGTAGCACAATTGTCTTTTTTTTCTTTGAGTATGGATTTTTTCTCTCCTCCTAGCCAATATCTACCCCTCTTGCTCATATACCGTATGTATCATAAGCCTATATACAAGACAACGTTATATAAAGAAATGCATTACTATGACCCGTGGCTATTTGTTGAAGTTTGAAATTTGCCAAAGGTGAAAGTTTTGTTGCATTTTTCTCTCAAACTGCTATGTTGTGTTCAAGAAGTGTCAACAAAATCCCGTATTTATCGGTATCATTTTGGAAACCCTGCTCACGTGCCATCTAATCAAGCAATAAAAACAAACAAACAATGAGATAACGAGATACAATCGTATAAATTATTTTATTAGTGCGAAATGCTGCATTGTTGTTATATCTCATATGCTGGTGACAGAGGGTCGGTCGCCGTGACGTTATCACTGTTGGCATGGCAACACATCACCACTGACGATATGTTGAGGCCTGAATAAGAGTTGTGATTGTATAATGATTATTTTTGTATTTTTTCTTTATAAGAGGTTTCAAATGTTTTTTTTTGTTTATTTTTGTGTGTTTTTTTTTAAACTTGAAGATGAATTCTACTGGTGTACCACTTGCATTGTTTGTACAGGTGTTATTTGGAGTATTGGGGGGAGAAAAGTCCCTCCCAGCAGAGAGGTGAAAGATGGCAGAGTTTCTGAAAGTGGTCTCTGTTATCTATCAGTCATATGAGCTTTATTTATCAGTCTAAATCTTGCTTCTGATTCTCTAGTAGTCAGGAGGAGTATCACAGTAACTCAACTACAGCCAGGGGTTTGTCACTACTACTGAAAATAAAAATCAATTAGCCCATATCAAAGTTTAAAACGCAAGCTGAAAAAAACCCCAATGAAAATCTTGTGTGATTTCCATGAAAGCGATTCTACATTTATTTTATATATACTATCAACAATTTAATAAAGTTGTAAAGTGTATTTTACTGTAAATAGCATCCACAGGTATTTTTTATGATCATTTTGTAACAGAAATACCTTAATATAACTTTTTTTTAAACAAAGTTTACAAAATCACACACACTTAAAAAAAAATATATCCAAACCTGAGATTCAATTGTAATGATCTTTTCAACTCTCACTAAACTCACCAAGCCAGAGACCGTTGGTTCATTTTCAACTTCTTTCAGAGACCACTGCCATCTTTCCCAGGATCAAGGTGCTGTGTGGTTTAACCACAGTAGTCAGAGAGAAAAGCCTACTTTTGTCCTGTTGTGATGGAGAGGGAGTGGCCTGTCAGTGGCTGGAGAGCACCCAACACTGTAGCACAGCACTTAGTGGATGTGTCCAAAATGGAACTTTATTCCCTGGCACTACTTTTGACCATGGCTCATAGGGGAATGGTCAAAAGTACTGCACTGAATAGGGTGCCATTTCAGACTCAGCCAGTGTATTAGCTAGCCCTAGGAGTGTGCAGCAGCAACATATTCTCTCCACTTTCAGATCTTGAGCTGTCATGGCTGTCTGTTGCTAGGAAACCAACCCACACAAAGCGCAGCAGGGAAATGATATGCAGCCACACTGAGGGAGTGAGGAGGCAGGCAGGTCAACCAGCCGGGCCGCCCCTGAGGGAGAGGGGGAGGAGTGTGGGAGTGAGTGTGTGGCAAGGCTAAGGCTATGATTAAGAGGGGCGAGGGAACCTTGTATGAGGATGCCTTGGGTGCTTAAAGTAGGCCACTGGGGAAGAAAAATTAGGTAAACAGTGACAGGGAAAAGAGAGGGTTATTACAGAGAAGTTGGATCAGGGTGCGATCGCAGACAGTTGAGGGTCTGAGACTGAAGAGCAAATGAGAAGAGGGCTAGGGGAACCCAAGGGAGACGGGTTCAATTGGCTCAAGGCCTTAGCAAGAGGTCAGCCAAGCAGAAAAGAGGTGAAAGGTGGTCAAAAGGCAGAGGGATTTGACCGTGGTTAAAACGCGGTTAAGGTACGGCCGGCTCGACTAGACCACGCCTGACCTTCCCTGAATAGAGTGTAGATGCAGTGATGACCTGGTGTACCTTTCTGGGCTCGTATTTACAAAGCATCTCAGAGTAGGAATGCTGATCTAGGATCAGTTGGACCTTTTAGATCACAATGAATACAATTTTATGGACTGGGGAAACCTGATCCTAGATCAGCACTCCTACTTTGAGACACTTTATGAACGGACTATTCTTTATGTTCCTCCTTCTGACGTTCCTTTCTTTTGACTGCTGTATTGTTACTACTGATTAACCATTTTTTTTTTTTTTTGCCGATCAATGGGAACACTGTAAGATAAAGATTTCCTGCATTGTGAAAGAAAAATGGATGTACATATTGTATCAATTAAAACAACAATGCATAAAGCTTTTATATGTTCCTCCGGTCAATTGATTTGAACGTTGATTTAAATGATCATGTAATATCATATCGTTTGTCATATTAAAGAAAGTGGACACTATTAGATTCAGCTTAATCTTGGTTAACCCAGAACTAAAGTCTTGCGTAATTGGTCAGATGCTCGATTAAGTGTAAAGAGAAGAGCTAGAACGGGGATCGGAACCCGAACTAAGAGCTCCCCCCTCTCTCTTCGCAAGTTGCAGGCAAGTCTATGGGCCAACTATCCCCCCCCTTCCGAAATTCGAAAGATGCCAACACCTACAAAATCGGGATTTGTCCAAAGCACCGGAACTAATGCTGCTTGTTATTTCACACATCCTGTTGTATCATGACCATTTATGTTTATGTAGTCTGTCCATGAGAGATTCAACTAGAACTATAGGCAATATAGCCTGAAGTCCAGACCTGTGTTGGGTTTCTTCTGTTTGGCGTATGACATGGAGTACAAGGACAGGAATATTAGTACAACCAGACTGGTACCCAGGCTAAAGGCAATAGAGAAGACTATCATTTTAGATTCACCTTGGTATAGAGGCTCCAAAAAGCAAACTCTACAATATTCACCTTAATATAGAGGCTTTAAAAATCAAACAACTATATTGTTAACCTTAAATTGCCATCAGCATGGATCCAGCCTTAGGTCTCTCTCTCACTCAACACCCATCTACCCTGTCGCCATGGGGATGCTGGTGGGCTATCTGGAGATAACTCTGTTGCCCTTGACAACTGCAGGCTTTTAAGGGACCCTTTGGCCTTGGTTTCCTGTTAACATACCATTCTGTTCTTTTAGTTATTATAATGAACACAAATAGCCGTCCATCACACATCATACTCGTTCACGTAATAGTCATTATATAACACATACAGAACCGTCTGTTTCCATACAAACAAAGCATTGGGTTACCAAAGGTTGTAACCATTATCAACTTGTGTAGTAGTAGGCTGAGTCACTCGCACACTGAGGCTCTCCTCCACTACCCTCCATCCTCCCCCTGAAGTGAACACGCTCTCCAAACATTGCACACATGCCACTTTCACGTCCGTCCGTCCCCCATCCCTTGAGCTGTGGCTGGGTTCCCTTGAGCTGTGGAACAATGAAAGGGAAAAGGAGGAGGGGAGGAGAGGAGGGAACTTGCCTGCTATTGTAGTGACCAGACCATTGGTCAGGGTAAAATACACTCAGTTGAAAAATCCCTGTAAGCTGACTGATACTTTCCAAGATCATCTCCAAAATAAAGACACATAGGTGTACTCTGCAACATGTATCCTTATTCTATTTCTATGGCAACTGCACTTAAAAGGACAGACATACGGTATATTCTGAATGTCTGAAGACATGGCAGGACAATAGAGAACACGTGTTCTAAACAACAACTAAAAACGTCACATTAGCACCCCAGTGATATTGGGCCATTTTTGTTCTAAACAGCAACTAAACGCTTCATATTACCCAGTGATGTTTTGACATTCATCAAACAGGTCGGTTACCTGCCGCCAAAGATCTCACCATCTCTGGCAGCAACCAGGAACTGGGTCAGGCACTGTGTGTGACAGAGAGACAAAAGAGCGAGGCTCTCCAGTAGCCAAATAAGCTGATAAAAGACTATTTCAGAATGAACAAGGAATGGTTGACTGCGCCTAGGGCGAGTGGAATTAAACGATCTGTTTGAAATCAGCGAATCACTCCAATGGGAGAAGAGCGAGAGGTTTAATAAAGAAAATATAAGTTTATTAAAGAAATGCAAAGACTAGATCGTTTCACTTTATTGTAGAAATACATTGATGAGTCCAGCTTTACTTGACAATTAATGCAATAATAGGAAATTCAGACAGGATATCAGTTAATAAATACAATCAAACAGTATAGAACCTTCAAAAAAAAAAACTCTGACTGTTATCTAGCTAATGAGGTATATTTACTTTAGCTGAGAAATACTTTAAAAAAGGCAACAGTGCCAAACAAATTTTTCAAAGTGTGGTTTTGCCTTGGCAACGGAAGACAGAAACCAAAAATCTAAAGAAGAGGGGTGAGAACAGAAAAATGTGAAGCGAGGAGGACTACAATTCCACAAAATGGAGGGAGGTTGAAAAAAAAGAAACTGATGCGTTCCAGTGGGAGGCTCCTACCGTTGCCCCCTGATACGGGCAGAGAGAGAGAGAGAGAGAGAGAGAGAGAGAGAGAGGGGTGTGTGTGTGTGTGTGTGTGAGGAAGAAAATTGGATAGAGAGAGAGGGAGAGAGAGAGGGAGCGAGAAGGAGAATTGGGAGCTTGGAGGAGCTGCAGCTGCCTGGTTTCCATAGCGATGGAGATGCAGCACAATAAGGGAGAGAGATAGAGTAAGAGATGGAGAGAGGGACTCAGGAAGAGGGGGGGAGAGATGTTTGGGGGAGGTGTAGTTCGGACATGGAGCCCCAGGACTTGCCACTTGAGACCGCCACCTTCAGGGGGACCTGGGTAAAACACACCGGGTGGGGGAGGGGGACATCAAACTGAGGTGTATCTGTGTATATGTAAGCGTGTGTAAGACATCAGCATTGGCAGGAGTGTGGAGAAGAGGTGTGTGTGTGTGTGTGACATCAGCGTGTGCGTAGCACCACACTGACCTAGATTCTCTCAGGGTCTCATCATCACTCACCTGGCCTCCCGCTGTCACACAGCAAGACAGGAAGCAGCTAGCTACTGTTGCTACTACTTTATCAATAAAACACATACTAAGCCTACACTAAGCTAACTTAGCAGTTTCCTTGCTAGCTACTGTAGCTACTACCTTCCCAATAAAACACATACTAAGCCTACTCTAAGCTAACTTAGCTAGTTTCCTTGCTAGCTACTGTAGCTACTACCTTACCAATAAAACACATACTAAGCCTACTCTAAGCTAACTTAGCGAGATTCCTTGCTAGTCTCTCTGCGAACTACTGAAGATCATAAAGGCGAAGCACATATCTTAGCTAGCGACCGGCGCTATTTCCTTTAGAATAAAAAATAGCATAACGATAGGTTAAGTTAACCAGTCTCCCTGGTTGACAATATCAGCAAATGAAATACACACAACTGCTACAGTACAAATAAAAATTAAAAATAAAATACTTTTCCTTACTTTTAGTTCTTTAGTCCTATTCACTTACTTTGAGATGAACTCCCAGACAATCGATGTGTTGCAGGGACTCCATAGTGTTCTTGACCAACACTGTGTCACAAAGGAACAGACAGAAACACATGCTAATAAATAATACAATACAAGCCATCTAGCAGACGCTTTTATCCAAAGCAACTTAGAGTCATGTGTGTATACATTTGTATGGGTGGATCCAGCGGGAATCGTACCCACGACCCTTGGTGTTGCAAATGCCATGTTCTACCAACGGAACCACACGGGACCACATATTACACATGAATATCTCTGATGAGTTGAAGTAGGATGAAGCGTGAAGATTCTATATCTCATGTGTATGACCTGGAGAGAAGAGGGGGATTGTGTGACGTCTGACCTTTGTGTGATTGTGTGATGTCTCACCTGCGAACTCCCCCACCTGAGAGTCCTCCACCTCGTAGAGCAGCTCGTCATGGAGCTGAGCTATCAGCCTGGACAGGACAAAAGAGATAGTGAGAGAAAGAAAGAAAGAAAGAAAGAGAGAAAGAAAGAAAAGGGGACAAGAGGTGAGAGAGACAAAGGAATAGAGAAGAAAACACCGCCTGGAGCAGCGGTCTAAGGCACTGCATTGCTAGGGGCGTCAATACAGACCGGCGTGATCGGAAGTCCCATAGGGCGGCGCACAATTGGCTCAGCGTCGTCCGGGTTAGGGGAGGGTTTGGCCGGGGACGGCCGTCATTGTAAATAAGAATTTGTTCTTAACTGACTTGCCTAGTTAAGTAAAGGTTAAAGAAAAAAGAAATAGAGGGAGGGAGTAGAGAAGACACGTGGGTTGCGTCAGAGAGAGCACTCAGGGTAAAAAGAGAAAGATGAGTGGTTGTAACTGATGATTGCGGCAAGGTAAGTGAATGATGTGGAGTGACTTGATGACCCTGAGCTATGATCATAAGGGATGGGGGGAGGGAGGGGAGAGAGAGGGCAAGGAAGGGAAGGCATGGAGGGAGATAGAAAGGGAGGGAAAGAGGGACGGATGGTGGAAGGGAAAGAGAATCTTGGCAGCAGGGTTGGTAGATTCAATTTGAACTCAGAAGATAAATTGAAAGTCAATTCCTGGAATGAAAATAGCCCATTATTGTATGGAGAACAGGAGGAAGAGAAGGGTGAGGAGAGGCAAAGTTGGGTTGCATCCCAAATGGCACCCTATTCTGTAGATAGTGCACTACTAATGGCGAGAACCCATAGGGCTCTGGTCAAAAGTAGTGCACTATATAGGGAAGAGGGTACCATTTGAGATGTAGTCTTGGTCTAACCTGGCAGAGAGAGAGCTGGAGGAGGAGACTTGAGAGAAGATACGGATCATGGCCATCTTACACAGGTCAGCAGCTGACCCTAGAGAGAAGAAACCAGAAGAGAAGTTAACCCAAGCACACACACACACACGCACGCACGCACGCACACCCGTCCCCTCCACACTACCTTGGACCACAAAGTTGACGGCCTGTCTCTCAGCCTGCATGCGGACTCCCCAGTCTGTAGAGTGGATGTGAGGAAGTGTCCTTCGCCGGCCCATAATAGACACCACGTAACCTAGGCAACAACAACACACAGGTACAGTACTAGAGGTTATTTACACTGCAATTGAAAGGTATGAGTAAGGATGATGTGTTTGGTATTCTAACAGGTTTTATTCTGGATCAAAAGGGGGCTTAGGTGGTGGGTGCAGTAGTTGCAATGGGTGTGGTTGGCCCGGCTGAATTTTAGAGAACATTTTAGCTGTGTAGAGAAATGCTGGTATTTTTAAGTCAATTTCCTGCAATTCTTCACATTTCTTAATGGAGCCGGGATCCATTTTTGCAGTTTTAAAGCTAATTTGCTGCAATTCTACACTTTTTGCCATGTACCTGAGAGAACATTTGGCAGTTTCAAAGCTAATTTCCTGCAATTCTATGCATTTTGCATTGGCTAATGCTGTGTTCTTTTGCTCAAACATAATATCAAACTCAATACTGCTAAATTCATTGTTTTTTACATTTTCAAGCTTTTATTTTGGTGATTATTTTTAGTTCTCAAAGACTATATATATTTTTTTAAATTACAGAGTGGCTGTGGTTCCGGATTTTCTGGAAATCCGATTTTATGCGGCAAAAAAATAAATAATGTATAATAAATAATGTGCACACATTTGATTGGTGATGAACGCCTTTGACTGGTGTAGCCTACACACTTCATGTTTTACACTAAGGACATGGTCAACAACTACTGCATTCCATGTCTCAGTAAACTATTAAACATAAGCGAGTTATGTTATTTTTTCAGGAGGGGAGCTAGGCTACATGCAGCTATTTACATGTTGTACACAAAAGATCAACGTGTTTGTACAAACTCGCAGATTGTTTCTTGCCCCAATGCAGTTACAGTGCATTCGGAAAGTATTCAGACCCCTTTTCCAAATGTTGTTACCTTACAGACTTTTTATAAAATGGATTAAATTGTTTTTCCTCCCTGATCCATCTACACACAGTACCCCATCATTTCAAAGCAAAAACAGGTTTTTAGTCATTTTTGCAAAGGTGTTAAAAATAAAAAACTGAAATATAACATTTACTTAAGTATTCAGACCCTTTAATCAGTACTTTGTTGAAGGACCTTTGGCAGTGATTACAGCCTTGTGTCTTCTTGGGTATGACGCACACCTGTATTTGGGGAGTTTCTCCCATTCTTCTCTGCAGATCCTCTCAAGCTCTGTCGGGTTGGATGGAGAGCGTCGCTGCACTGCTATTTTCAGGTCTCTCCAGAGATGTTTGATCGGGTTCAAGTCCTGGCTCTGGCAGGGCCACACAAGGACATTCAGAGACTTGTCCCGAAGCCACTCCTGCGTTGTCTTGGCTGTGTGCTTTGGGTCATTGTCCTGTTAGAAGGTGAGCCTTTGCCCTGAGTCTGAGGTCCTGAGCGCTCTGGAGTAGGTTTTCAAGGATCTCTCTGTACTTGGCTCCATTCATTTTTCCTCCATCCTGACTAGTCTCCAAGTCCATGTCGCTGAAAAACATCCCCACAGCATGATGCTGCCACAACAATTTTATTTAACAAGGAAAGTCCGTTAAGAACAAATTGTTATTTACAATGGCGGCCTACACCGGCCAAACCCGGACAACGCTGGGCCAATTGTGCGTCGCTCTATGGGACAACCAATCACGGGCCGGTTGTGATATAGCTTGGATTCAAACCAGTGTGTCTGTAGTGACGCCTCTAGCACTGAGAGGCAGTGTCTTAGACCGCTGCGCGACTCGGGAGCACATAGGGATAGTGCCAGGTTTCCTTCAGATATCACGCTTGGCATTCAAGACATAGAGTTCAATCTTGGTTTCATCAGACCAGAGGATCTTGTTTCTCATGGTCTGTGTCCTTTAGGTGCCTTTTGGCAAACTCCAAGCGGGCTGTCATGTGCCTTTTACTGAGGAGTGGCTTCCGCCTGGCCACTCTACCATAAAGGCCTGATTGGTGGAGTGCTGCAGAGATGGTTGTCCTTCTGGAAGGTTCTCCCATCTCCACAGAGGAACTTCTTCCATTTAAGAATGATGGAAGCCACTGTGTTCTTGGGGACCTTCAATGGTGCAGACATTTTTTGGTACCTCCAGATCTGTGCCTTGACACAATTATGTCTCTGAACTTTACGGACAATTCCTTTGACCTTATGGCTTGTCTTTTTGCTCTGACATGCACTGCCAACTGTGGGACCTTATGGTGTGTGCCTTTCCAAATCATGTCCAATCAATTGAATTTACCACAGGTGGACTCCAATCATGTTGCAAAAACATCTCAAGGATGATCAATAGAAACAGGATGCACCTGAGATCAATTGAGTCTCAAACCAAAGGGTCTGAATAGTTACGTAAATAAGGTAGTTCTGATATATATTTTGTTATATACATTTTCAAAATTTTATAAAAACCTGTTTTCGCTTTGTCATTATGGGGTATTGTGTATAGAGTGATGAGGGGGGGGGGGGAGCATTTAATCAATTTTAGAATAAGGCTGTAACGTAAAACTAAAAATGGATAAAGGCAAGAGGTCAGCATGTTTTGAAGGCTACTCATTGTAGCTTTCATAATGCAGCTATCTAAGCAGAATATCAAAGGGTTAGACATGCAGTCTAATTAACACATTTATGTTATTTTTTCATCATCATTGAAAACATTGGCTAAGCAGAAGGCAGACAAGCAGTCAAAGTAGTAGCGTTCCTTTTCAGCAACTCTGATTAGTAGCTAAGATATGGCAGCAAGTATAAAGATTAGCCTACAACATCACACAAAATACAGATTGTTTTGCTCCAATGCAATGTGTAGTTCAACCGCAATATCCGTTACAACAGATAAATGGCCTTCATTGTAGCCTTCAAAATGTAGCCTTCATGTGGCCTTCATAATGTAGCCTTCATAATGTAGCCTTCATTATATAGCCTTCATAATGTAGCCTTGAATGCTCGTTCAAATCACCACAGGGTTTTTATTTCAGCTGTGCAGAAATATGATGTAGAGACCTACTCTATCATCATGGTTCATAAGAGGGTGATTAAAGAGAGAACCGTGAAGGGTGCTGTGTGTGTAAAATAAGTCATGCGCAGAACTTGATCCATATCCACAGCTTTGAGCAAGACGTTTCCAGAGGGGCGGGGCTGAAAACTCAGCATTCGCTGCTGCGGCCTAAAAAATATATACTGTATGTACATTATCTTTTCTACATATGTTATATCGTGCTTTTATTCGATTCATTTTACACATGAAAGTGTTTTTTTATATCCCAAAAATGTAAATAACAAAAAATCACAATGTTACACTGTTTGACGGCCGGCCCAAGAATTTCAATGGGGAAAAATCCCTGTTCTAACAATAAAACAGATGGCATGACTGCATTTATGTAACTCCAGTAAGCACAGTCCCCTGTCATAACAGCATTGTAAACTAGTTGGGTGGCAAACACACACACACACACACACACACACACACACACTTCCCATCCCTGACACTCAGACTTCCCAAACACCAACCCACTCACACGTGCCCACGTCAGGCATGTCTGTCCTAGTGCATTCCAGTATTAGACAAAGGCCCCAGGCTTTACAGGCAAATCCTTCTGGAACACAGTGAGGTAATCCACAGCCATACACACAGAATGACCCTCTGTAATGTGTTTGTGTGTGTTTGCAGTGAGTGGGTGTTCATTCATAGCATGTGTGTTCGCAGTGAGTGTGTGTCGGTTGTATTATTTCACCCCATACAGCGGGGGCTACACGCGTGACCTGGCCTACAGGAATGTGACCTATTGGTCGAGGGTATAATGACAAGCATGTAAAAGGGCTAACTGGTTGTCAACATTCATTCAGAGTCACGGATGGCTAGTGTGATGGTCGTACATAGGAATGTGCATGGGTGTGAATGTTTACATTTGACTGTGTTGGAGCCATGAATGAGGCGTGCGTGTGTACACTGACCGTACAAAACATTAAGAACACCTGCTCTTTCCATGACCAGGTGAATCCAGGTGAAAGCTATGATCCCTTATTGATGTCACTTTTAAATCCACTTCAATCAGTGTAGATGAAGGGGAGTAGACAGGTTAAAAAAGTAGTTTTAAGCCTCGAGACATGGGTTGTGTATGTGTGGCATTCAGAGGTTGAATGGGCAAGACAAAAGACTTAAGTGCTTTTGAACGGGTAGCAGGTTCCAGGTGCACAGGTTTGTGTCAAGGACTGCAGCGCTGCTGGGTTTATCACCCTCAACAGTTTCCCGTGTGTATCAAGAATGGTCCACCGCCCACCGTTTTTTTTTAAGGAGGTAGGAATGTATATGCCTATAAAAAAAATGAAATACTTAAAATAATACTTTCATAACAAAACGTACATTAAAAACAACAACAAAGGAAAAGAAAAACACAGCTGGTCTTCAAAATGATTAAAAGTCAAGCTAATATTAAACACTCACAAAGACAGATAAGAACAGGCAGTTTCCTGTGGAGAGAAATTACAGTGTCTCTACGTAGGTAAAGAAAAGCTGCCACATTCTGAAGAATTTGCCAGAAGAACCCCATAGGACAAATGCAATCTTTTTCAATTTACTAAAGTGTAAGACATCTTTAATCCACACAAAACGAGGAGAGCGCGATTTCCACCGAAGTAAAATCAACCTTCTTGCCACAACAAACTCAAAAAGGCTACAAAGTCTGATTTATATTTTGCCATTATCAAAGAATAATGTTATGTTATGACAGTAGGAGGAGCAAAATGCACCTGTACTACTCATGTCACAGATAAAGCTGCACCTTTCTATCTATTGAAATGACTATTGGGAAGGTGGAATTTAGCTGAGAGTTGTTGCAACGATGCAAATGTGCCGTCGACATGCAAATCATTGAAGGATTTGATGCCAAGGTTAAACCCAACGGCGAAGGCTCCATCTACTATCGATGGACGGAGAAAACGTGATTTCTGATTAGAGGGGCACTTAATGAATAGGTTTGCAATCCAATGTGATGTCTAAACTGGTTCCAGATCTCGAGAGTGGTTTTGACTCAAATGGTTCTGGCATAACCTGAAATAGCAGAGTTAATAGGCGAGTTTGCCAAAGCAGCCAATGAGAATGGCATACAGGGGGAAATACTCTATCTTCAACCATGCTGGAATGACATGTGGGGCATCTGTACGCATCCAGTACTGAATTACATGGAAGTTGGCAGCCCAACTGAATCAATAGTAGGGGCAGCTAGAGTATTACAACATTTATCAAAATGTTCAGAAGTCTATAAAGATGCATAGAAGTCCTTAAAAACTGATAATTTATGAGCTGGGGATCGATTGTTGCACCTGTGGGCGTTTGAATTTGAGACATTTTGTGAGTAGAGGAAGACTGGCAAAGTTGATGAGAAAGCAATTTACTTCCCTTGTCGCCATACTCACAGTGAGTATATCACGAGGCCTGTTGACAAAGTATCGAATTCAGCGTGTAAAGAGAGTCGATCCCTGTACACATTTGGGGATGGTGAGGTAGCGTACAAAATTTGAATTGTCAGTTCAGTCTGCCTTCCCTCTGTTTTCTTTCAAAAGTAGTAAGTGACATGATTTGACAAAAGGCACCAATTTGTGTATGAAAATTGCAGCTTTTCTCCCTTTACTTTGATAAAGATGGCATACCCAACCTTTCTGCATTCTAAAGTGATCAGAAACTCTCAGATGGGTCTCTTGTAAGAAAGCAAACTGTGTTTCCAGATGTTGAAGATGCTGAAGTACTCTACCACGTTTGACTGGTTGGTTCAAATATTTACAGTTCCAACTAGAACATGTAAGTATACTCCTAGCCGAATATCCTATTAAATTAGGTTGTTGAGTCATCATCCTTTAATTTAAATTAATTTAAATATAAGCATAAGACCAAACTTGACATACAAGAAAACAGTTGAACTACCTCCCATCAGTTGAAGTGTCTTCCCAAACAAGACCCGCGCATCCCATGCTAGTACACAAGCTCCTAAATACGCTCCAGAAAACATAGTGGTTACAGTAGCTAGGCTAAACTCTTACCAAGTGGAGCGTGGTGACAATTTCACTACATGACCAAAAGTATGTGGACACCTTCTCGTTGAACACCTCATTCCAAAATCGTGGGCATTCATATGAAGTTGGTCCCCCCCTTTGGTCCCCCCTCTCTGCCAGATGGTGAAGCGTGATTCATCACTCTAGAGATCGCGTTTACACTGCTGCAGAGTCCAATGGCGGCGAGCCATTGAAACCCATTGTATGAAGCTCCCAACAAAGAGTTATTAGGCTGACATTGCTTCCAGAGGCAGTTTTGAACTCGGTTGTGAGTGTTGCAACCGAGGACAGACAATTTTTACATGCTACGTGCTTCAGCAATCAGTGGTCCCGTTGTGTGAGCTTGTGTGGCCTACCACTTCGCGGCTGAGCCGTTGCTTCTCCTAGACATTTTCATTTCACAGTAACAGCACTTACAGTTGACAGGGACAGCTCTAGCAGGGCAAACATTTGACGAACTGACTGGTTGGAAAGGTGGCATCCTATGACGGTGCCAAGCTGAGTCACTGAGCTCTTTAGTAAGGCCATTCTATTGCCAATGTTTGTCTATGGAGATTGCATGGCTGTGTGCTCGATTTTATACACCGGCAGTGGTGTAACGTACTTAAGTAAAAATACTTTAAGTAGTTTTCTGGCGTATCTGTACTTTACTATTTATCTTTCTGCCAACTTTTACTCTTACTTCATTACATTCCTAAAGAAAATAATGTACTTTTTATTCTATACATTTTCCCTGACACCCAAAAGTACTCGTTACATTTTGACAGGAAAATGGTCCAATTCACACACTTATCAAGAGAACATACCTGATCATCCCTACTGCCTCTGATTTGGTGGACTCACTTAACACAAATGCTTCATTTGTAAATTATGTCTGAGAGTTGGAGTGCGCCACTGGCCATCTGTCAATTAAAAATAAATAATTAACATTTATTATTATTATTATTATTTTTTACAAATGTTTTATTGTGACGTCTGGTTTGCTTAATATAACACATTTTTTAAACGGTGTCTACTTTTACTTTTGATACTTAAGTACATTTTAGCAATTCCATTTACTTCTGTTACTTTTCTAAGTATCAGATATTTTAAACCAAATACTTTTAGATTTTTACTCAAGTAGTATTTTACTGGGTGACTTTCACTTTTACTTGAGTCATTTTTTATTATGGTATCTTTAATTTTACTCAAGTATGACAATTGAGTACTTTTTCCACCACTGGTCAGCAACGGGTGTGGCTGAAATAGCCGAATCCACTAATTTGAAGGGGTGTCCACATACTTTGTATATACAACAACAACAAAAACTATAGAAAGCAGTTTACCAATAGTGACAAGTATAGTAACAACAAGGTGTTAAATCAAATAACATAGGCAGCATGACAGCTTATGGCCGATCTCGTGTCATTCATCAAAATAAAAATTGACCTGATTCACAAGCCCACACATAAAACAGTGAAGAAATATCTAAGATTTTTTATTTTAATTGAGACTTACTATTTCAGCTGACGACGAGGAGAATGTACGTATCAGGCAAATAGAACACTAGAAGGCACTGTAGTAGGCTCCATGTGTTGGGCCTGCACTGCAGATAGGCTAAGTGTCCATCTCGTTGCTCCGGTCAGGCCGGGGGAGCAGTTTCCTTCAAGTTCTAGATAAAGTTTGCGGCGGTCGGGTCGTTGAACTTGTGAAGAGCTCCGCTCGGTAGCATGATCCTCAGCTCGGCTGGGAAGAAGAGGCCAAACTTTACTCCCGGACAGGTGTGCAGAAGCCGCTTTGCGTTGACAAACGCTGCTCGTTTCTTGGCCGCGGAGGCAGTGAAGTCTGTGAAGATGGACAGTCTCTTGATGTGTGTGTGTGTGTGTAGGTTTACTATCTATTATACATCAGTGTTTGAACTTAAGATGCATCTGTAAATTCCCTTTTCACTGTGTCCTCTTGATGACTTGTCCTATTTTCTCTCTCTCTCTTTTAATTTCCCCTGTTGGTACTGGATATATAAAGCTCCCCGCCACCTCCTCCTCTTCCCTTCATCATGTCTTTAGAAGTATAGGTATGACACTTGTCCTTTGGGGACCTCCCTGATAGTGTGTGATGGCTAAGGAAGTATATGGAAAATAAGGAGGATGCCAGTACGAAATGAGGCTAGAGCTAATTTCAACATCAGAGTATAAATCAACAATTCTGCTTTGATGAGAGGCATGCACTGCTAGATAGCACTATATTCAGTTAGAGAAAATGGCTACACGCACACACACGCACGCACGCAAACACACACACACACACGTCTCTTGGGCCTAGCTAGAGCAGATTGCAAGCTGAGATGTTTATTGATCAACTGAAATCTCTGTTAGGCTGTGAGAGAGAGAGGGAGAAAGAGACAGTTAGGGAGAACGAAGCGAGAGAAAGAGAGAGTGAGAGGAGGGAAAAAGAGAGAAATAGAAGGAGAAAAATAAAGAGAGAGAGAGAGACAGCGAGAGAGAAAGAGGTTAGGGAGAGAGATAGTGTGTTTGTGAGAGAGAGAGAGCTCCAGCCCTGACAGGTGAGGCTGATAAATCCCAGGAGTGGCGCCACAGCGATGACTGAAATTAAAACGGTCCGTTCCGGGCGACATTACACGGGTCCCCAGTGAGCATGCTCAGTTACAGCATTTTTGTGGCTATCTGTGTGGCGTCTCACAAGCATTCCGTTGCGCTCGGCTCATTTAGAGATGAAGAGGGTGTAGTAACGGTGATTGGTTGCCACGGGTGACAGAGTGCGTGTCGGTGTCGATGGCTGTTATGCCACAGTGACAGAGACCCTCTCTGCTATACTCTTTCTAGAAGTTTAAACTTGAACTGCATATTTTAACTGACTACGATAAGAATTTTTATCAGAATATTTTCTCAAAATGTTCCAACTGTAAAAAGTATCAATATGTAAGATATCAGGATAACACAGAACATGTGTTTAGGGGGCAGGTCAATCTCAATGAACACAAGACGCAAGAAAAGCTAAGTATTCCTGAATCATTCTTGAGAAATCTTAGTCACACCAACCAACGTCTTTCCTCCATATCAGAGTTTTAAGCTGTAAAAGGTGTTTTCAGCGTTCAAAGACGTCGATTGGCCTTATTGCCTGAACTACATGTTTTCAGTGTGATTGAGAGTGAAGAGACCAGGGAGTGTGTGTGTGTTGACTCTAGGCCGCAGTGCTACAGTCTCAGGTGTACTGTGTAGGCATATTGGCCAAGATATATCGAGTGTCCTAGTTGAACCATTACACCACCAACCTCTTTCCTCCCCATCCACAGGCAGTTTGTCTCAGTCCTGCCAATACAAGCACATATTTTTCCTCACCCACCAATGCAGACAAAGTGGATTCCTCCCTCCCACAAACCCGCATCCACCCATACGCACAGAAAGACACACACAGAGTGAGCCCACCTCCCCACCCCACACACATACCTTGTTTGTGGCACTGCTGGATGGTGGTGTGTATGAAGGTCTGGACTTCTCTGTAGGTGTGGAGGAAGCTGTCCTGGAAGTGGCTGGCCTGTTCAGCACTAACACCCAGGATGCCCGACAGACGCTCCCTACCTGGGGGAGACAGACAACCATAACATATATCGCCCACATTCAATGCCAGTTTTATCCATTCCCCTCTATTTATTTTTGAGCCCCATGAGCTTTTGCAGAGGCAGCAGCTATTCATCCTGGGTTCACAAAAAACATGACAAGTAACAAAACACTGGTACATTGACAGACAAGGACACACACCCAAATGTGATATACAAACAATACAACAAACAAAAAATAAAGTGTATATGTAATCAAGGACTGATTTCGACCTGGGACACAAGGTGAGTGCAATTACTTATCAGGTAGAACAGAAAACAAACAGTACTCTGGACCTCCAAGGTCCAAATTTAAATACCCCTGCCTTATACCATAGCATAGTGATACAAAGTGATACAATATTTGTACCACAATATGTACCGTACCAGTCAAAAGTTTGGACACACCTAGTCATTCAAGGGTTTCTTATTTTTACTATTTTCTACACTGTAGAAAAATAGTTAAGACATAAAAACTATGAAATAACACATATGGAATCATGTAGTAACCAAAGAAGTGTGAAACAAATCAAAATATATTTTAGATTCTTCAAAGTTGCCACCCTTTGCCTTGATGACAGCTTTGCACACTATTGGCATTTTCTCAACCAGCTTCACCTGGAATACTTTTCCAACAGTCTTGAAGGAGTTCCTACATATGCTGAGCACTTGTTGGCTGCTTTTCCTTCACTCTGTGGTCCAAATCATCCCAAACCATCTCAATTGGGCTGTGGTTAGGTGATTGTGGAGGCCAGGTCATCTGCTTCAGTGCTCCATCACTCTCCTTCTTGGTCAAAAATAGCCCTTACACAGCCTGGAAGTGTGTTTGGTCAAAAATAGCCCTTACACAGCCTGGAGGTATGTTGGGTCATTGTCCTCTTGAAATACAAATGATAGTCCCACTAAGCTCAAACCAGATGGGATGGCTTATCGCTGCAGAATGCTGTGGTAGCCATGCTGGTTAAGTGTGCCTTGAATTCTAAATAGATCTTTGACAGTGTCACCAGCAAAGCACGTCCCACACCATCACACCTCCTCCTCCATGCTTCACGGTGGGAACAACACATGCGGAGATCATCCGTTCACCTACTCTGCGTCTCACAAAGATTCGATGGTTGGTACCAAAAATGTCAAATTTGGACTCAAAGGACAGATTTCCAACGGTCTAATGTCCATTGCTCGTGTTTCTTGGTCCAAGCAAGTCTCTTATTCTTATTGGTGTCCTTTAGTAGTGGTTTCTTTACAGCCGACCATAAAGGCCTTATTCACGATGTCTCCTCTGAACAGTTGATGTTGAGATGTGTCTGTTACTTGAACTCCGTGAAGCATTTATTTGGGCTGCAATTTCTGAGGCTAGTAACTCGAATGAACTTATCCTCTGCAGCAGAAGTAACTCTGGGTCTTCCTTTCCTGTGGCGGTCCTCATGAGAGCAAGTTTCATCACAGCGCTTTATGGTTGAAGAAACTTTCTAAGTTCTTGAAATTTTCCAGATTGACTGACCTTCATGTCTTAAAGTAATGATTGTTTCTCTTTGGTTATTTGAGCTGTTCTTGCCATAATATGAACTTGGTATTTTACCAAATAGGGCTATCTTCTGTATACCACCCCTACTATGTCAAAACACAACTGACTGGCTCAAACGCTTTAAGAAGGAAAGAAATTCCACAAATTAACTTTTAACAAGGCACACCTGTTAATTGAAATGCATTCCAGGTGACTACCTCATGAAGCTGGTTGAGAGAATGTCAAGAGTGTGCAAAGCTGTCAGCAAGGCAAGGGGTGGCTACTTTGAAGAATCTAAAATAGATTTTGATTTGTTTAACACTTTTTTGCTTACTACATGATCCAATATGTGTTATTTCATAGTTTTGATGTCTTCACTATTATTGGACAATGTAGAAAATAGTAAAAATTAAGAAAAACCCTGGACCCCAGCCACCCCTCATAGACTGTTCTCTCTACTACCGCATGGCAAGCGGTACCGGAGTGCCAAGTCTAGGACAAAAAGGCTTCTCAACTGTTTTTACCCCCAAGCCATAAGACTCCTGAACAGGTAATCAAATGGCTACCCGGACTATTTGAATTGTGTGTCCACCCCAACCCCTCTTTTTACGCTGCTGCTACCCCCTTTTATCATATATGCATAGTCACTTTAACTATACATTCATGTACATACTACCTCAATTGGGCCGACCAAACAGTGCTCCCGCTGTCACGTCCTGACCATAGAAAGCTATTATTTTCTATGGTAGAGTGGGTCAGGGCGTGACTAGGGGTTTAGTCTAGTTTATTATTTATATGTGGGGTTCTAGGTTTAATTTTCTATGTTGGGGTTTGTGTATGATTCCCAATTAGAGGCAGCTGGTAATCGTCGTCTCTAATTGGGGATCATATTTAAGTTGCATTTTTCCACCTGTGGGTTATGGGATATAGTTTGAACGTATGTGTTTTGAGTTAGTGCACATAGCATATCTGTAGTCACGGTTTGTTGTTAGTTTATTGTTTATTTGTTTTTGTCGTTGCTTAGTTCCACTTTCATTAAAATATGTGGAACTCAACATACGCTGCGCCTTGGTCCGACCATTATTACGAACATCGTGACACCCGCATATTGGCTAACCGGGCTATCTGCATTGTTTTTTTAATTTTTTTTTATTTTTCCCCCACCTTTATTTAACCAGGTAGGCTAGTTGAGAGCAAGTTCTCATTTGCAACTGCGACCTGGCCAAGATAAAGCATAGTAGTGTGAACAGACAACACAGAGTTACACATGGAGTAAACAATTAACAAGTCAGTAACACAGTAGAAAAAAAAGAGAGTCTATATACATTGTGTGCAAAAGGCATGAGGAGGTAGGCGAATAATTACAATTTTGCAGATTAACACTGGAGTGATAAATGATCAGATGGTCATGTATAGGTAGAGATATTGGTGTGCAAAAGAGCAGAAAAGTAAATAAATATAAACAGTATGGGGATGAGGTAAAAATGGGTGGGCTATTTACCGATAGACTATGTACAGCTGCAGCGATCGGTTCGCTGCTCAGATAGCAGATGTTTGAAGTTGTTGAGGGAGATAAAAGTCTCCAACTTCAGCGATTTTTGCAATTCGTTCCAGTCACAGGCAGCAGAGAACTGGAACGAAAGGCGGCCAAATGAGGTGTTGGCTTTAGGGATGATCAGTGAGATACACCTGCTGGAGCGCGTGCTACGGGTGGGTGTTGCCATCGTGACCAGTGAACTGAGATAAGGCGGAGCTTTACCTAGCATGGACTTGTAGATGACCTGGAGCCAGTGGGCAAGGCGACGAATATGTAGGGCCAGCCGACTCGAGCATACAGGTCGCAATGGTGGGTGGTATAAGGTGCTTTAGTAACAAAACGGATGGCACTGTGATAAACTGCATCCAGTTTGCTGAGTAGAGTGTTGGAAGCTATTTTGTAGATGACGTCGCCGAAGTCTAGGATCGGTAGGATAGTCAGTTTTACTAGGGTAAGTTTGGCGGCGTGAGTGAAGGAGTCTTTGTTGCGGAATAGAAAGCCGACTCAAGATTTGATTTTGGATTGGAGATGTTTGATATGAGTCTGGAAGGAGAGTTTACAGTCTAGCCAGACACCTAGGTACTTATAGATGTCCACATATTCTAGGTCGGAACCATCCAGGGTGGTGATGCTAGTCGGGCGTGCGGGTGCTGGCAGCGAACGGTTGGAAAAGCATGCATTTGGTTTTACTAGCGTTTAAGAGCAGTTGGAGGCCACGGAAGGAGTGTTGTATGGCATTGAAGCTCGTTTGGAGGTTAGATAGCACAGTGTCCAAGGACGGGCCGGAAGTATACAGAATGGTGTCGTCTGCGTAGAGGTGGATCAGGGAATCGCCCACAGCAAGAGCAACATCATTGATATATACAGAGAAAAGAGTCGGCCCAGAATGGCACCCCCATAGAGACTGCCAGAGGACCGGACAGCATGCCCTCCGATTTGACACACTGAACTCTGTCTGCAAAGTAGTTGGTGAACCAGGCAAGGCAGTCATCAGAAAAACCGAGGCTACTGAGTCTGCCGATAAGAATATGGTGATTGACAGAGTCGAAAGCCTTGGCAAGGTCGATGAAGACGGCTGCACAGTACTGTCTTTTATCGATAGCGGCTATGATATCGTTTAGTACCTTGAGTGTGTCTGAGGTGCACCCGTGACCGGCTCGGAAACCAGATTGCACAGCGGAGAAGGTACGGTGGGATTCGAGATGGTCAGTGACCTGTTTGTTGACTTGGCTTTCGAAGATCTTAGATAGGCAGGACAGGATAGATATAGGTCTGTAACAATTTCGGTCCAGGGTGTCTCCCCCTTTGAAGAGGGGGATGATTGCGGCAGCTTTCCAGTCCTTGAGGATCTCAGACGATATGAAAGAGATTGTGTCCCGCCACCCACTACCCGCCAACCCCTCTTTTACGCTACTGCTACTCTCTGTTCATCATATATGCATAGTCACTTTAACCAGATCTATATGTACATACTACCTCAATCAGCCTGACTAACCTGTGTCTGTATGTAGCCTCGCTACCTTTATAGCCTCGCTAATGTATATAGCCTGTCTTTTTACTGTTGTTTTATTTCTTTACTTACCTATTGTTCACCTAATACCTTTTTTGCACTATTGGTTAGAGCCTGTAAGTAAGCATTTCACTGTAAGGTCTGTTGTATTCGGTGCACGTGACAAATAAACTTTGATTTGATTTGAATGAGTAGGTGTGTCCAAACTCTTGACTGGTACTGTAAATATATAGAAAAATAATCTCAAAGTAATGCCACTGACTGCTTGCCCGATCTACGATGTGAGTGCAGATAACTATTGGCCATTCCACCCTAGCTCTGGCCCAAAGGAGATTCGAGTCGAGAGAGTCGTGGCTCTGTGTGCTCAGTATGTGAGCCTGTGCCTGTATGTGTGTTCATAGGGTCAGAATGTTTGTGTATATTTGTGTTCACAGACTGCGTGTGTGTCCGTGTTCTGCAGCACTGTGTTTGTGTGTTCACAGTGTGTTTATTCGCAGCGTGTGTGTGTGTTCCGTGGCACTGTGTGTGTGTGTGTGTGTCTGTGTTCTGTGGGTTAACGCGCGGCTGGTGATGAATAATGTTCTGCCAGACAGAGGGAGCGCCAGGGATGGTGCAGCAGGAGGGGGCAGTTGGCCCAGCGGAGACAAGCGCTAAGCCCCAAATCTGTGCCAGTCTGGGGCCCCTGCCTGGGTGGACGTGTCCCCCGTGCCCTCTACACACACACACACCCAGGGAAACACAGGGAGAGAGTGTGAACATGCAGGGATAGTGTGAGTGTGTTTTGGGGGGAGGGCGGCTCTATGTCACACAGAGAGATGGAGTTGGTCTGTTTGTGAAAATCATATACTTCTGTGTGAGTGTCAGTATGTATCAGTGCAGTTTGGATGTGTGTGCGTGTGTGTGTGCACGCAAAAGAGTGTGTGAGTGAGCGTGTACAGGCGAGTACGAGGTAGGTAATTGACACAGTGCTGATTTTTTCAAAAACAAATGAAATCACAAAAAAGGTGTCTGGACCATCCTATAAGATGCCAGTTACATCAAAAATAGAGATTTGGCTGTAAAAAAGAAAATGTCTCCATTTCAAAAGGCTTCTGAATTTTGTAATTTCCACTCTGACAATTCTGACTTGATCATTCACATGTCCTGTTGCTTCAGGATTACTTTCCTGCTGTAGCAAACTGGCTCAAATTAAGATCCCACATCTGTAATATGGTAGCTCAATGACTATGATAACATTGTACCACTAGTAGGAGTGGGAACACCAATGATACATTTTAGGTAAATTGAGGCCACAAATGCTCAAATCCAATGTTATTTCCTTTCAGCAGCATACCACCCTGCATCCCATTGCTGGCTTGCTTCTGAACCTAAGCAGGGTTGCTGCCTGGATGGGAGGACAGATGCTGCTGGAAGCAGTGTTGGAGGGCCAGTAGGTGGAACTCCCTCTGCCCTAGGGCAGTGAATTGGAAATTGCCCTTAGGGTGCTGTCTTTCGGATGGGACGTTAAAACAGGTATCCTGACTCATCGTAAGAGTAGGGGTGTTAACCCCGATATCGTGGCTAAATTCCCAACCTGGCCCCATGGCATCATGGCCACCTAATCATCCCCCTCATTCCTAATTGGCATATATCACTTCTCACCTCTACACCTGACAGCTGAAGTGTGGCCACCTCATCCACACATTGGTGGGGGATGAGGTGAGTTTTCCCCCTACTATGTGAAGCTCTTTGAGTACCTCAGTTGGTAGAAATGAAATCCAATGAATTTAAAATGAGTAACACTGATTTAGACACACCATATGATCAGGCTAGAAATTACATACTAAAGCGGTGTGATTAGCTAATCATTTTTGACCCTTCACCTGATAACAGTTTACCACTGGAGATGTGTGTGTGAGTGAGGAGAAGGTCTATTGTAGGGAGTGAGCGAAGGCAACCGGTTGCCACAGGGCAGGTAAGGATTGCAAGAAGGCAGTAGTGTGTGTGTGTGTGAGGAAGTCTACAATGGAGTGTGTGTGTGTGTGTGTGTGTGAGGCACCACATGCCAGGTCAGTCCTGTGTGACCCTCCAGCCTCGTTACTGCTCACGCACATCTCTCTCTCTCCTTCTCCTCCACATCTCTCTCTCTCCTCCACATCAATCTCTCTCTCCTCCACATCAATCTCTCTCCTCCACATCAATCTCTCTGCTCTTTATTTCTTTCTCTCTCCCACACCTCTTTTCCAATTCTGTCTCTTTTTCTCTCCTCTCTTTCTTCCTCTCTCGTTCCCCCTGTCCCTCTCCCAGAGTGCAACAGTCAACACTTGGCCTCTTTCTCTTCTGACCCATTTGTGTGTGCGTCTGTCTCCATGGCCAATACCTCCCCTCCCCCCTCCTCTTCTCCCTCTGCCTGATTATTGTCTCCGGGAGAAAGCTTCCTTTTAGTATTCCGTAACCAAGGAGACGAGCCACTAGGAAGGCCTAGGCTGTCGACGCTGAAAACGAACGCTCTCCCTCACTCCACTAACCCCCTCTCCTTTCCTCCCTGTCTCTCTCCTCCTTTCTCAGCTTCTCTTATCCTCATTGACGACAGATACACAATGTATCACGCCTTATGCTATTAAAAACATTCAAATCAGCCGTGAGGCTTCTTTCCCTCTCAACCATGCGCACGCACGCACACACACACACACACACACACACACACACACACACACACACACACACACACACACACACACACACACACACACACACACACACACGCACACACACACACAGTCATAATGAAACATGTCATTGAAAGACCAAAGAAAACTCCATCATCAAGTCCCTTTGTCACTGAACACACTCATCTGTGAAAAGACAAACACCCATACATGTCAGAGCTGTAACTGTGTCTGAGTGGTGGTTTCCGGGCAATGATACTGCACTCGTCTGATCTCTGAACTGCAGACGGGAGAGGCTTGGCGACTCACGCCAGCCAGCCAGCCAGTCAGCCAGCCACACACACACACTAACATTGACAGACCACTGCCAGCCATCACAACCTCTCAACGTCTCCCAATCCTCTACTCCTGCCTGCCTGACAGCACAGCCTGAAGGCTCCCTTACTGCTATGCACGTGTGTGTGTGTGTGGACGTGTTTAACTATACTCACAAGAATAGTACATTTACAAACATTTTACCAACAGGGGACATTTTATTAGTCCACACAAGGTCAAATGCGATTTCTCAGGGGTTTAGGGTTAAGGTTAAAATTAGTGTTAGGGTTATAATTAGGTTTAGGGTTGGGGTTAGGGGCTAGGGTTAGGTTTAAGGTGAAGTTAAGGTTTACAGGTAAAAGTTGGGGACAATTTGATTTTGAATGGGACTGAATCGTGTGTCCCCACAAGGTTAGTTGTACAAGGCTGTGTGTGTCTCTTGATGAGTGTGAGCCAACAGTGAGGTCCAGATACAGCAGCAGAGTGTGTGACTCAGTCTCACACAAACAACAACACTCATATAACAGGCTGTTAATCAACAGGATAGAAATACATAACAGACAATGCAAAGTGACCCAGATACAGAATAGTCTTACATACACAGACACACACACATTACACTTTCACGATGTACATTCCCTCCACGTTAGAAATCTATGGTCACGGGGCCAGCGTTTTGAAATAGTTTCCATTGGCTACAGCAGGGAAATGTGTGGCGTGTGCGAGTGCGTGAGTATTAAATGGGCCACAAATGAAGAAGGCATACTTAGGCCACACGGGCCCTTTCTACATTCCTGCTCCCTCTCTGTTTTTTCCTCTCCCATTCTCTCTCTTTCCTCCCCTCGCTCTCAAATTCAAGCTGCTTTATTGGCATGAAAAACATTGTGTCAATACTGCCAAAGCAACAATGTTTGCAATATACATTGTAATAAAATTATAAACAATAACAAAGAATTACATAAAATGGTAGTAAATAATAATACTAAACGGAATACAAAAATAACAACAATATAGTATAAATGTAAGAAATATAAAAAGCTAAACATGGAAAATGAAACTATAACTAACTTATAACTAAATAACTGTCATCTTCACCATTACATCAGTACTACAACTACCATCATCATTACTACTACTACTACTACCAACACCATCATTAAACTGCTATCATTACCATCACCCTACTACCCACGCCACTACTCTCTCTCTTTCTTGCTCTCCCACTCTCTCTCTCTTTCTTGCTCTCCCACTATCTCTCTCTTTCTTCCTCTCCCACTCTCTCTCTCTTTCTTCCTCTCCCACTCTCTCTCTCTTTCTTGCTCTCCCACTCTGCTCTCCCACTCTTTCTTCCTCTCCCCTCTCTCTCTCTTTCTTCCTCTCCCACTCTCTCTCTTTCTTGCTCTCCCACTCTCTCTCTTTCTTCCTCTCCCACTCTCTCTCTCTTTCTTCCTCTCCCACTCTCTCTCTCTTTCTTCCTCTCCCGCTCTCTCTCTCTTTCTTGCTCTCCCACTCTCTCTCTCTTTCTTCCTCTCCCACTCTCTCTCTCGTTCTTCCTCTCCCACTCTCTCTCTCTTTCTTGCTCTCCCACTCTCTCTCTTTCTTCCTCTCCCACTCTCTCTCTCTTTCTTCCTCTCCCGCTCTCTCTCTCTTTCTTCCTCTCCCGCTCTCTCTCTCTTTCTTCCTCTCCCGCTCTCTCTTTCCCTGGTTAAGGGCGACTGAAGTGATGTGGCGAACTAACTGAGTCATGTGGGTAGTTCTCACCTGCTCCATACACTACAGAGTAGACGATACGCTTGGCATGCTCTCTATCCTCTGAACTCACTTCTCCTTCACTCACACCCTTCCTAGAGATACAGAGAGAGAAGGAAGAGAGAGAGAGAGTAGGGGAAGAGAGAGGGGGTGGGGAGAAAGAGAGAGAGACGTTATGTAAGGAAGTCCTACTGGAGTGCAACTCCCATGTCTGCAAAGTGAGAGTCCCAAAGGGCCTGACAAGGGACTGCAACATCACATCACAGAACATACTCGCACACAGATGCACAGAGACATGCACACACACATGGGCCCATACATACACTCTCTCTCTCTCTCTCTGGTTTATCTGTCTCTATACATGTCCTCTCGCCCTCTTTGTTTTCTCTCTGTCTCTCTATCGGTTCTCTCCATCTCTACCTGTTATTTCTCTCTCCTAGTTTCATTGCCTGTAGCCCCAGGGACAGACTTTCAAACCGTTTTATCTGTCGTACCTCCGGCCCGCTCACTCTCTTTCACGCACGCACGCACGCGCACACACACAGAGCTGTCAAATGGTGGAGTCAGATGGTTGGGGCTAAAGACAAATTAAAAGTGCTCAGCACCACCTGGTGGACAGAGTATTTATCTATTCTAGACAGCATTCTAACAGTGTTCTATCAGTTCAAATAGTGTTCAAACAGTATTCTAACAGCATTTTAACAGTGTTCTATCAGTTCAAACAGTGTTCAAACAGTGTTCTAACAGTGTTCAAACAGTGTTCTAACAGTATTCAAACAGTGTTCTATCAGTTCAAACAGTGTTCAAACAGTGTTCTAACAGTGTTCAAACAGTGTTCAAACAGTGTTCAAACAGTGTTCAAACAGTGTTCAAACAGTGTTCAAACAGTGTTCAAACAGTGTTCAAACAGTATTCAAACAGTATTCAAACAGTGTTCTATCAGTTCAAACAGTGTTCTAACAGTATTCAAACAGTGTTCTATCAGTTCAAACAGTGTTCAAACAGTGATATTAACACTTAACAGCGTTCTAACAGTTCTAATAGTGTTCAAACAGTTTTCAATCAGCGTTCAAACAGTGTTCTAACAGTGATATTAACACTTTTAACAGCATTCAAACAAGCGTTCTAACAGTGTTCTAACAGTGTTCTAACAGTGATATTAACACTTTTAACAGCGTTCTAACAGTGTTCAAACAGAGTTCTAACAGCGTTCTAGCAGCATTCTAACAGCATTCTAACAATGTTCTAACAGCGTTCTAAGAACGTTCTAACAGTGTTCTAACTCGAGGTCGACCTATTAAATAGGAATGGCCGATTAATTAGGGCCGATTTCAAGTTTTCATAACAATCAGAAATCTGTATTTTTGGACACCGATATGGCCGATTTTTTTATATATATAAATATATATTTTTTACACCTTTATTTAACTAGGCAAGTCAGTGAAGAACACGTTCTTATTTTCAATGACGGTCTAGGAACAGTGGGTTAACTGCCTGTTCAGGGGCAGAAGGACAGATTTTTTACCTTGTCAGCTCCCGGATTCAATCTTGCAACCTCACGGTTAACTAGTCCAACTCTCTAACCACCTGCCTCTCATTGCACTCCACGAGGAGCCTGCCTGTTACGCAAATGCAGTAAGAAGCCAAGGTAAGTGACTAGCTAGCATTAAACTCATCTTATAAAAAACAATCAATCAAAATCACTCGTTAACTACACATGGTTGATGATATTACTAGTGTATCTAGCGTGTCCTGCGTTGCATATAATCGATGCAACGCAGGGGATGATTTAACAAAAGCGCATTTGCGAAAAAAGCACAATCGTTGCACGACTGTACCTTACCATAAACACCCATGCCTTTTTAAAATCAATACACAGAAATATATATTTTTTAAACCTGCATATTTAGCTAAAAGAAATCCAGGTTAGCAGGCAATATTAACTAGGTGAAATTGTGTCACTTCTCTTGCGTTCATTGCACGCAGAGTCAGGGTTTATGCAACAGTTTGGGCCGCCTCGTTGCAAACTAATATGCCAATATGTAATTATGACATAACATTGAAGGTTGTGCAATGTAACAGGTATATTTAGACTGGATGCCACCCGTTAGATAAAATACAGTTCCGTATTCTAACAGTTCTAACAGCGTTCTAACACTTCTACCAGTGTCCTAACAGTTCTACCAGTGTCCTAACAGTTCTACCAGTGTCCTAACAGTTCTACCAGTGTTCTAACAGTATACTAACAGTTCTAACAGTGTTCTAACAGTTCTAACAGTATACTAACAGCGTTCCAACAGATCTAACAGCGTTCCAACAGATCTAACAGCGTTCCAACAGTTCTAACAGCGTTCCAACAGATCTAACAGCGTTCCAACAGATCTAACAGCGTTCCAACAGATCTAACAGCGTTCCAACAGATCTAACCGTTCTAACAGTATACTAACAGTTCTAGCAGTGTTCTAACAGTTCTAACAGTTCTAGCAGTTCTAGCAGCGTTCTAACAGATCTAACAGCGTTCCAACAGATCTAACAGCGTTCCAACAGATCTAACAGCGTTCCAACAGATCTAACAGCGTTCCAACAGATCTAACAGCGTTCCAACAGATCTAACAGCGTTCCAACAGATCTAACAGCGTTCCAACAGATCTAACAGCGTTCCAACAGATCTAACAGCGTTCCAACAGATCTAACAGCGTTCCAACAGATCTAACAGCGTTCCAACAGATCTAACCGTTCTAACAGTATACTAACAGTTCTAGCAGTGTTCTAACAGTTCTAGCAGTGTTCTAACAGTTCTAACAGTTCTAGCAGTTCTAGCAGCGTTCTAACAGATCTAACAGCGTTCCAACAGATCTAACAGCGTTCCAACAGATCTAACAGCGTTCCAACAGATCTAACAGCGTTCCAACAGATCTAACAGCGTTCCAACAGATCTAACAGTGTTCCAACAGTTCTAACAGCGTTCCAACAGATCTAACAGTGTTCCAACAGTTCTATCAGTGTACCAACAGTTCTATAAGTGTACCAACAGTTCTATCAGTGTACCAACAGTTCTATCAGTGTACCAACAGTTCTATCAGTGTACCAACAGTTCTATCAGTGTACCAACAGTTCTATCAGTGTACCAACAGTTCTATCAGTGGGTTAACAGTGTTCTGACAGAGGGTTCTAACAGTTCTAATGGTCTCCCTTGTTTTTCTCACCACAGGGTCCCTTTTTAACATGCACGCACACATTTCAAAAAGTGTAATCACTGCGGCGATCGGCCTAGGGGTGCCCTGACAGAGAGGAAGGAGCCTCATATGCCGGTTGCTGCTGTAGTCATGGCAACAAGGCTGCGAGCGTTTGAAGTGATGCTGCGGTTTGGGCAGACTGATGGGCTGTGTGTGTGTGTGTGTGTGAGAGAGTGTGAACGTGGGAATACGGTATGAGGCTCTGTCGATGAGTGTGTGTGTCTGGGTTGATAGGCTCATCCCAAACGGCTGAGTGGTGTGTGAACTGAGCATGCCCAAAGCAGTCCTGTTGAGTACAACTAAAAGACAGACAGAGAGGAGGAAACTAGCTAGTGTAGCAGGGAGGAAATCAGAGGTCATAGAACTATGAAATGAGAGGCAAAACTGTGTGAGTTGAGTGAATATACTACAAACTGCGAGACTGTGTGTGTGTCAGAGTTTGAGAGACTGTGTTTGTCTGTGGTACCCCCCACTGCGAGACTGTTTGTGTGTGTGTGTGTGTGTGAGACCCACCACTGTGAGGCCAGCATGGTGAAGACGTCGGCCTGTGGGCTGTTGAAGATCCTCTGCAGCTCAGGATCTGACGAGAGGTGAGCCAGCAGACGCAGTTCCACCTGGCAGAAATCTGACACACACACACACCACCATCATTCTCCTCCACACTACTGTTCATTTTCACTACCATCATCGCTCAACATTTGTATATTAACTGACAATGTAATCAGCTGATAATGAACCAGGTAGTCAGCGGTAATGTCATTTAACAGAAAAGCAAAGAGAGATAAGAGAATAGAGGGAGAGGTTGTAAACACCACGTGTGTTGAGAGAGAGAGGGATGGGAGAGAGAGAGGGTTGGGAGAGAGAGAGGGTTGCGAGAGGTGGAGAGAGGGATGGGAGAGAGAGAGGGATGGGAGAGGTGGAGAGAGAGAAAATAATGGGGAGGAGGCAGATACATAAAGAGAGGGAGAGCGAGAGAGAGAGGAAAAAAGAGAGGAGGGGAACAGATGAGTGTTCCTCCCACCCTGATCCTGTTGTCAGATGAGAGAGAATGGCTGATGAGGCAGGCAGCAAGCCAGCCAACCAGACAGCCCCTCCTGTGAGACGCCTGGGGGCCCGAGTTACCTTACCCCAATCCCATTAACACCCCGAACCCCCTAACCCCTTATAATCTGTGACACCCCCCCACCCCCCATCTCCAAGACCCCTCCCTCCCAAACGCAGCCTATCACATGATGATGACACACGTACGCATGTTCCTCTCCGGATAGACAGACAGACCACGGTCTCTGTTGTGTGTGTATGTAACGGTTTTCTTGACTTGAAGGAGAGGCGGACCAAAACGCAGCGTGGTTTCTATTCATGGTTCTTTAATAAAGACAACTATACATGAACAGACTAACAAAACAAGAAACCTGAAAACCTAACAGCCCTATCTGGTGCAAACACAGAGACAGGAACAATCACCCACAAACACACAGTGAAACCCAGGCGACCCAAGTATGATTCTCAATCAGAGACAACTAATGACACCTGCCTCTGATTGAGAACCATACTAGGCCGAAACATAGAAATACCCAAATCATAGAAAAACAAACAGACTGCCCACCCCAACTCACGGCCTGACCATACTAAATAATGACAAAACAAAGGAAATAAAGGTCAGAACGTGACAGTGTCTGTGTGAGCCACACCTTGCTATCCCTTATCATACTGCTGTCAGGCTGGAATGTTCAAGAGAATTACCATTACTGACATACACCTACTGGAGAGAAAGAGATAGAGGGGGAATGCTGACACACACATCACACTGTAATTCAGTGTAATTCAATTAGTGGATTGAACATTGATTTTAGTGCTGGGGCTCCAAACTGGACTTGATGAGAATGTCAATGGCCGGCCCTGTATTCTCTCTCCACAGTAAAACAAACGTGTACTCGGCTATTAGCCTCTAATGATGTTTTTCCACTGCAGGGCCGTGCCTTGCTGTGAATATCACGGTTCTTCTATTTCATTCCCACTTGCCCATGGTCCGCTTGATTCCTGGAACCAAGCGGGATATATCCAGCTTCGTTTGATACCTGGTACTGACCTCCAACCAAGTAGGCTGGTGGGTGGGGTTACACATGGCCGTACTCAATGACTGGTCTCACAGCGTATGTTGTTGATACTCACGCACAAGCCACTGGCTCCATTTTTTTTAAAGAGAAAGTACATCTAACTACGAAACGGTTGAGCTACAGAACACTAACGAATAACTCTGAAGCTAAAAACGCTGGATTCGACATCACCGACAGCGATGTTTGAAGCCATGGTAACGCTGAGCAGCAACGATAAGCGCGGTAACACATTGTTTTTAACCAAATTACTATCTAGCTAGCTACCGATGTCTTTTGATGAGCTTCATAACACATGCACACACACGAGGACACACAAACACACACGAAAACACGCACATGCATGACACACAAACACACGAGGACACAAACACACACACACACACAAACAACTGACCGAGTCACTCCCATCTTGCAAATGTAGACACACACACATACCACCACATTGGCTTCTAGGACACCAGATGTATTGACCTTGAACAGATTATTTAAAAATTGCACATAGAAGAAGTTATAAGGTTAATTGAGTAGCCAATGGCAGCCTGCAGTACCCCGGTCGGCCTTCAACTTGAGATACTCAATGAGAAATGGCAGCACTGAGCGAGCCTGCAAAGTATCTTCCTGGAGTAGCTCAAACTGCGCATGCTGTCTCCATGACATATCGGCTTCCTTGGTTTCAAATGCACTACTGAGTCTTCACATAGGAATGAATGGTGTCACATGATCGATGGCTTTGTCCATTCATATACAGTCATTGGTCTATCTCAACGGTGTCACTCTCTCGACAGCGGCATAGACAATTTTCTCAACCGCAACCCTATCATCCCCACTCCTCTCATAAAAATGACAAAACAATCACATTTCCCTTCTGCAGCCGAATGAAATCGGCTATAAAATGATAAATAGTGTCTGCCTGACTGTGCTAGATGAGCTGGGCCTGTCTGGTTTAATATTGGTTGGCTGGTATAAATATAGCTAGTTTAGTGCAGTGTGCTTTGATAATAGGCTGATAAAGGGTGTGTGTGTGTGTATGCATGAGTGTGCGTGTTTCTGATGATGATAGGCAGATAAAGGGGAGTATCTAAATGTCTCTCCATCATTGTTTTATGCGTTAGATCACATTTCCCTCTGGGACCATTTGTAGCCCAGAAAATACTACGTGTGGGATTATGGGGTTATGGGGGTTATGTGTGTGTGTGTGTGTGTGTGTCTGGACGTGCTTTGCCCATGTGTGCGTGTGTGTAAAAGAGTTGTTTCGGCTAGGTCTGCACCAGCGAGATGTTGTTTAGTGACAAAATCACTACCAACTAGCATCTTCCTATTGATCCCAACAGGAAGAAAATAAGATGGCCAAAGATAGAGCATCTACAATTGATAAGTCCTAAGGGTCATATCATCTTGGCCTAAGCACACACACACACACACACTTAGCTTGGAATCATTAAAACTCGTTTTTCAACCACTCCACAAATTTCTTGTTAACAAACTGTAGTTTTGGCAAGTCGGTTGGGACATCTACTTTGTGTATGACACAAGTCATTTTCCCAACAATTGTTTACAGACAGATTATTTCACTTATAATTCACTGTATCACAATTCAAGGGGTCAGAAGTTTACATACACTAAGTTGACTGTGCCTTTAAACAGCTTGGAAAATTCCAGAAAATGATGTCATGGATTTAGAAGCTTCTGATAGGGTAATTGACATAATTTGAGTCAACTGGAGGTGTACCTCTGGATGTGTTTCAAGGCCTACCTTCAAACTCAGTGCCTCTTTGCTTGACATCATGGGAAAATCAAAAGAAATCAGTCAAGACCTCAGAAAAAAAATTGTAAACCGCCACAAGTCTGGTTCATCCTTGGGAGCAATTTCCAAACGCCTGAAGGTACCACATTCATCTGTACAAACAATAGTACGTAAGTATAAACACCATGGGACAAAGCAACCGTCATACCGGTCAGGAAGGAGACACATTCTGTCTCCTAGAGATGAACATTTGGTGCGAAAAGTGCAAATCAATCCCAGAACAACAGCAAAGGACCTTGTGAAGATGCTGGAGGAAACAGGTACAAAAGTATCTATATCCACAGTAAAACGAGTCCTATATCGACATAACCTGAAGGGCCGCTCAGCAAGGAAGAAACCACTGCTCCAAAACTGCCATAAAAAAGCCAGACTACGGTTTGTAACTGCACATGGGGACAACAATCATACTTTTTGGAGAACTGTTCTCTGGTCTGATGAAACAAAAATAGAACTGTTTGGCCATAATGACCATTGTTATGTTTGGAGGAAAAAGGGGGAGGCTTGCAATCTGAAGAACACCATCCCAACCGTGAAGCACGGGAGTGGCAGCATCATGTTGTGGGGGTGCTTTGCTGCAGGAGGGACTGGTGCGCTTCACAAAATAGATGGCACCATGAGGTAGGAAAATTATGTGGATATATTGAAGCAACATCTCAAGACATCAGTCAGGAAGTTAAAGCTTGGTCGCAAATGGGTCTTCCAAATGGACAATGACCCAAAGCATACTTCCAAAGTTGTGGCAAAATGGCTTAAGGACAACAAAGGCAAGGTATTGGAGTGGCCATCACAAAGCCTTGACCTCAGTCCTATAGAAAATGTGTGGGCAGAACTGCAAAAGCGTGTGCGAGCAAGGAGGCCTACAAACCTGACTCAGTTACACCAACTCTGTCAGGAGGAATGGGCCAAAATTCACCAAACATATTGTGCGAAGCTTGTGGAAGGCTACCCAAAACATTTTACCCAAGTTAAACAATTTAAAGGCAATGCTACCAAATACTAATTGAGTGTATGCAAACTTCTGACCCACTTGGAATGTGATGAAAGAAATAAAAGCTGAAATAAATCATTGTCTCTACTATTATTCTGACATTTCACATTCTTAAAATAAAGTGGTGATCCTAACTGACCTAAGACAGGGAATTTTTACTAGGATTAAATGTCAGGAATTGTGAAAAACGGAGTTTAAATGTATTTGGTTAACATGTATGTAAACTTCCGACTTAAACTGCACATACCATACAGTGGGCAAAAAAGTATTTAGTCAGCCACCAATTGTGCAAGTTCTCCCACTTAAAAAGATGAGAGAGGCCTGTAATTTTCATCATAGGTACACTTCAACTATGACAGACAAAATTAAAATTAGAAGAAAAAAAATCCAGAAAATCACATTGTAGGATTTTTAATGAATTTATTTGCAAATTATGGTGGAAAATAAGTATTTGGTCAAATACAAAAGTTCTCAATACTTTGTTATATACACTTTGTTGACAATGATAGAGGTCAAACGTTTTCTGTAAGTCTTCACAAGGTTTTCACACACTGTTCATCATGAAGTGCTTTGAGAGACTAGTCAAGGACCATATCACCTCCACCCTACCTGACACCCTAGACCCACTCCAATTTGCTTACCGCCCAAATAGGTCCACAGACGATGCAATCTCAACCACACTGCACACTGCCCTAACCCATCTGGACAAGAGGAATACCTATGTGAGAATGCTGTTCATCGACTACAGCTCGGCATTCAACACCATAGTACCCTCCAAGCTCGTCATCAAGCTCGAGACCCTGGGTCTCGACCCCGCCCTGTGCAACTGGGTACTGGACTTCCTGACGGGCCACCCCCAGGTGGTGAGGGTAGGTAACAACATCTCCTCCCCGCTGATCCTCAACACTGGGGCCCCACAAGGGTGTGTTCTGAGCCCTCTCCTGTACTCCCTGTTCACCCACGACTGCGTGGCCACGCACGCCTCCAACTCAATCATCAAGTTTGCGGACGACACAACAGTGGTAGGCTTGATTACCAACAACGACGAGACGGCCTACAGGGAGGAGGTGAGGGCCCTCGGAGTGTGGTGTCAGGAAAATAACCTCACACTCAACGTCAACAAAACTAAGGAGATGATTGTGGACTTCAGGAAACAGCAGAGGGAACACCCCCCTATCCACATCGATGGAACAGTAGTGGAGAGAGTAGCAAGTTTTAAGTTCCTCGGCATACACATCACAGACAAACTGAATTGGTCCACTCACACAGACAGCATCGTGAAGAAGGCGCAGCAGCGCCTCTTCAACCTCAGGAGGCTGAAGAAATTCGGCTTGTCACCAAAATCACTCACAAACTTCTACAGATGCACAATCGAGAGCATCCTGGCGGGCTGTATCACCGCCTGGTACGGCAACTGCTCCACCCTCAACCGTAAGGCTCTCCAGAGGGTAGTGAAGTCTGCACAACGCATCACCGGGGGCAAACTACCTGCCCTCCAGGACACCTACACCACCCGATGTTACAGGAAGGCCATAAAGATCATCAAGGACATCAACCACCCGAGCCACTGCCTGTTCACCCCGCTATCATCCAGAAGGCGAGGTCAGTACAGGTGCATCAAAGCTGGGACCGAGAGACTGAAAAACAGCTTCTATCTCAAGGTCATCAGACTGTTAAACAGCCACCACTAACATTGAGTGGTTGCTGCCAACACACTGACACTGACTCAACTCCAGCCTCTTTAATAATGGGAATTGATGGGAAATGTAAATATATCACTAGCCACTTTAAACAATGCTACCTTATATAATGTTCCTTACCCTACATTATTCATCTCATATGCATACGTATATACTGTAATCTATATCATCGACTGCATCCTTATGTAATACATGTATCACTAGCCACTCTAACTATGCCACTTTGTTTACATACTCATCTCATATGTATATACTGTACTCGATACCATCTACTGTATCTTGCCTATGCTGCTCTGTACCATCACTCATTCATATATCCTTATGTACATATTCTTTATCCCCTTACACTGTGTATAAGACAGTAGTTTAGGAATTGTTAGTTAGATTACTTGTTGGTTATTACTGCATTGTCGGAACTAGAAGCACAAGCATTTCGCTACACTCGCATTAACATCTGCTAACCATGTGTATGTGACAAATAAAATTTGATTTGATTTGATTTTGGCCCATTCCTCCATGCAGATCTCCTCTGGAGCAGTGATGTTTTGGGGCTGTTGCTGTGCAACAGACTTTCAACTCCCTCCAAAGATGTTCTTTTGGGTTGAGATCTGGAGACTGGCTAGGCCACTCCAGGACCTTGAAATGCTTCTTACGAAGCCACTCCTTCATTGCCCGGGCGGCGTATTTGGGATCATTGTCATGCTGAAAGATCCAGCCACGTTTCATCTTCAATGCCCTTGCTGATGGAAGGAGGTTTTCACTCAAAATCTCACGATACATGGCCCCATTCATTCTTTCCTTTACACGGATCAGTCGTCCTGGTCCCTTTGAAGAAAAACAGCCCCAAAGCATGATGTTTCCACCCCATGCTTCACAGTAGGTATGGTGTTCTTTGGATGCAACTCAGCATTCTTTGTCCTCCAAACACGACGAGTTGAGTTTTTACCAAAAAGTTATATTTTGGTTTCATCTGACCATATGACATTCTCCCAATCTTCTTCTGGATCATCCAAATGCTCTCTAGCAAACTTCAGACGGGCCTGGACATGTACTGGCTTAAGCAGGGGGACACGTCTGGCACTGCAGGATTTGAGTCCCTGGCGGCGTAGTGTGTTACTGATGGTATGCTTTGTTACTTTGGTCCCAGCTCTCTGCAGGTCATTCACTAAGTCCCCCCGTGTGGTTCTGGGATTTTTGCTCATCATTCTTGTGATCATTTTGACCCCACGGGGTGAGATCTTGAGTGGAGCCCCAGATCGAGGGAGATTATCAGTGGTCTTGTATGTTTTCCATTTCCTAATAATTGCTCCCACAGTTGATTTCTTCAAACCAAGCTGCTTACCTATTGTAGATTCAGTCTTCCCAGCCTGGTGCAGGTCTACAATTTTGTTTCTGGTGTCCTTTGACAGCTCTTTGGTCTTGGCCATAGTGGAGTTTGGAGTGTGACTGTTTGAGGCTGTGTACAGGTGTCTTTTATACTGATAACAAGTTCAAACAGGTGCCATTAATACAGATAATGAGTGGAGGACAGAGGAGCCTCTTAAAGAAGTTGTGACCAAGTACTTATTTTCCATCATAATTTGCAAATAAATTCATTAAAAATTCTACAATGTGATTTTCTGGATTTTTTTTCTCCTTTTGTCTGTCATAGTTGACGTGTACCTATGATGAAAATTACATGCCTCTCTCATCTTTTTAAGTGGGAGAACTTGCACAATTGGTGGCTGACTAAATACTTTTTTTGCCCCACTGTACACACAGTATAATCTAGGCCTACATCTCAGCAAAATAAAATGAAGGGAAAACGATACAGTACATTAACCCCTGAAAGTGAAACATTCACTCAATTGATATTTTGTGTGTCTTGGTTCTAAAAGGGGTTAAAAAAAAATATAAAAAAAATACAAAAGGTACATTTCCTAAAAAAAGAAAAAGAGTGCTTGCTTCAAGCAGTATAAAAAAAAGAGAATAATAACAATAAGCATGTGGAATAACTTGCTGACAAGTACACTAATAATGAATTATATGGCCAGTGTGACCTTGCCTACCTGCAGCCAGGAAGGTGTAGCCATCCTGGGGGATGAACATGGCCCGTGGGTGAACCGTCACCACCTCCGCTTCCTTTCCTGAGAGAACCAAAACACACAGCCACCATGAACCTACCGTACCACATTACTGTACCAACCATGTTAATATAGTACAATCCTATTACCCAGGACTCCCCGGAAAACAGTGGCAAGTGTTACTGAATCTGAATGGACTATCCTGGATAAAGAAAATAAAGTGAATTTAAAACGAAATACCCAGTTATAAAATCCAACTTCCACTTTTATAAAGATATAACACAGCTGCCATCCTACGGTGAGCCTGAATAATGTAATTACACTGTTCAGGTTATACATGTGTTATAACCGCCTTGTCATCTCTCCATTCTGTAGTGAGTAGTGCTGGTGAGTTTCCTAGCCAGTCAGCCAGCCAGTCAGTGCTTTAATTAACTGGCAGCCCTATAAATACAACATGTGTGAGAAGTTAACTGGAGGACATCTCCTGACTTCAATTAAAAGAGGAAAAAATAATTAAGTTAGTGTTTTTTTTCTATATGGAAACATGAGAAGGAAATAGTGAGAAATAGTGAGGTAGGGAAAATATATAGGAGCGATGGAGAAGACAGCGAGAGAGAGAGAGAAAGAAAGAAAAGAGATGTAGTAGACAGGTGAGAGAAAAAAAGAGACAAGAGGGAGAGATGAACAGTTAGTCCATCATCCACTATATGGTTAGCATTAAACTATCTAGGTCATGGTTAGCAGTAAACTAGCTAGGTAAGAAACTGGGTCATGGTTAGCAGTAAACTAGCTAGGTAAGAAACTAGGTCGTGGTTAGCAGTAAACTAGCTAGGTAAGAAACTGGGTCATGGTTAGCAGTAAACTAGCTAGGTAAGAAACTAGGTTGTGGTTAGCAGTAAACTAGCTAGGTAAGAAACTGGGTTGTGGTTGGCAGTAAACTAGCTAGGTAAGAAACTGGGTCATGGTTAGCAGTAAACTAGCTAGGTAAGAAACTAGGTCGTGGTTAGCAGTAAACTAGCTAGGTAAGAAACTGGGTCATGGTTAGCAGTAAACTAGCTAGGTAAGAAACTAGGTTGTGGTTAGCAGTAAACTAGCTAGGTAAGAAACTGGGGTTGTGGTTGGCAGTAAACTAGCTAGGTAAGAAGCTGGGTCGTTGGTTGAGGTAATCAGAATCCCATCAGGACGAATCTAACGCCACGTCATTATCCTGGGCAGGTAAGTGCTGACCCCGACTGAGTAAAAGAGGAAAAACGTCCCCTACTGTTCACCATCAACGTCACAGGCACGCACACACGTCGGACGCTCGCACACACACACAGGGCAACAAAACCCAGTGTAACACCTCTAATAAGGACTGGTTAGGGCTTCAATCACCTTCAAATAAGGGCTGGGTGACTGATGGAGGGAGAAAGAGAGGTGAAAAAAGGAGAGAGTAGGAGGAGACAGACAGACAGACAGAGAGAGAGACAGAGAAAGAGAGAGAGAGAGAGGACTACTATGGTAGGTACACCTATAGCTCATCTCTTGGCAGTAGTACTGTAGACTACTTTATCACTGACCTCAATTCCAGAGTCTCTCAGAGCGTTCAGTCAGCCCACTGACACCCTTATCAGATCACAGCAAAATCAGTCTACTTGAACAGAGCAATACTCAATCATGAGGCATCAAAGCCAAAATAAGTGAATAATATTAAGAAATGCTATAAATGGAAGGAAAGTAGTGTGGAAACCTACCAAAAAACAATTAGGCAACAACAAATTAAATTCCTTATAGACAACTTCCTGGACAAAGCGTTCCACTGTAATAGTGAAGGTGTAAACTTGGCAGTAGAAAACATTTGAAATGTCTTTTGGAACATCTGTGGAACGTATACTGTTAATTGTTATTGTTTCACTTTTGTTTATTGTGTACTTCACTTGCTTTGGCAAAGTTAACATATGTTTCCCATGCCAATAAAGTCCTTGAATTGAGAGAGAGAGAGAAAAAGAGAGTGAGAGAGCGAGAGAGAGATATAGTTGATGAGTAGGTGCTCTGGGGATATGATGGGTGAGTGGCAGGGCAGGGGGTGCTAATGCTAGCACCTACAACTCACCGAAGGCAGGGAGAAAGAGAACCATAGAACTAGTGATGACCAGGGTGAATAAAAGGAGAAAATGTACATGTCTGCATGACTAGTGTGACGAATCTCCTGTACACAACTATTGCCGGAGAGGAAGGAAACTGCTTAGGGATCGAGGCCAATGGTGACTTTAAAACATTTACAGGGTTTAATGGCTGTGATAGGAGAAAACTGAGAATGGATCAACAACATTGTATTTACTCCACAATACTAACCTAAATGACAGTGTGAAAAGTAGGAAGCCTGTACAAAAAGCGTGTGTGTGTGTGTGTGTGTATTTGTGTGTGTGCGAGTGGAGATTCATTTTACCTTAAACATATGGAGAGGCTGTGCATAATGCATAATTAGACCGGATTTGAATTTGAATGTGTGTGTGTTGTGTGATTAACTGTACCTTGAACATATTGCTTCTTAGTGATCTGCACCGGCTGCCTTGGGAGGGCCTGGAAGTTCTAAAATCACAAAACATTTATAGTCAAGCAAAGCACAACACACCCAGAGAAATATATCAAAATGCATGGTAATTAGAGAAAATAAGAGAGCAAGATACCTTTTCTCTGAGGCTTTTTAGAATGTACAAAATAGCTTTGCCCAGGTAATGAATCCCAACCTTCAGTCAGTGAGTGTTAAAAGGCACAGGAGCAGTTGATATTTAACACTGACTGGCTCTACTACAACGACATCATTAGATCTGAACAGCTACCACTGTTAACAAGAGAGACTGGAGAAAGGGAGGTAGACGGTCGGAGGGAGGGGGAGAGATGGGGGGGTTGGCGAAAGAGATGGGGAGGAAGGAGAGAGATAGAGAGATGGAGAGAGGGATGGTTGGAGACTTGGCAAAGGCTGGCACACAGACAAAGCTGGCATGCAGTGCCCCATGCCACACACAGGTGTTACTAATGGAGACAAGTTCTAGTTAGAAAAATGTAGTCACTCCACAATACATTGCATTCGGAAAGTATTCAGAAGCCTTGACTTTTTCCACATTTTGTAACGTCACAGCCTTATTCTAAAATGGATGTTTTTAAATCCCTCATCAAACCATACACAATACCCCATAATGACAAATCAAAAGCATATTTTCTGAAATTTTAGCAAATATTACATTTACATAAGTATTCAGACCCTTAACTCAATACTTTTTTGAAGCACCTTTAACAGCGATTACAGCCTCGAGTCTTCTTGGGTATGACGCTACAAGCTTTGCACACCTGTATTTGGGGAGTTTCTCCCATTCTTTTCTGCAGATCCTCTCAAGCTCTGTCAGGTTGGATGGGGAGCGTCGCTGCACAGCTATTTTAAGGTCACTCATGTTGGAAGGTGAACCTTCGGCCCAGTCTGAGGTCCTGAGCAGGTTTTCATCAAGGATCTCTCTGTACTTTGCTCTGTTCATCTTTCCCTCGATCCTGACTAGTCTCGCAGTCCCTGGTGCTGAATAACATCCCCACAGCATGATGCTGCCACCAGCATGCTTCACCGTAGGGATGGTGCCAGGTTTCCTCCAGACGTGACGCTTGGCATTCAGGCAGGGAGAAAGAGAACCTGAAAGAGTTCATTCTTGGTTTTAATCAGACCAGAGAATCTTGTTTCTCATGGTCTGAGAGTCTTTAGGTGCCTTTTGGCAAACAAGCGGGCTGTCATGTGCCTTTTATTGAGGAGTGGCTTCCGTCTGGCCACTCTACCATAAAGGCCTGATTGGTGGAGTGTTGCAGAGATGGTTGCCCTTCTGGAAGTTTCTCCCTTCTCTAGAGAGGAACTCTGGAGCTCTGTCAGTGTGACCATCGGGTTTTTGGTCACCTGCCTGACCAAGGCCCTTCTCCCCCAATTGCTTAGTTTGGCCGGGAGGCCAGCTCTAGTGGTTCCAAACTTCTTCCATTTAAGAATGATGAAGGGCACTGTGTTCTTGGCGACCTTCAATGCTGCAGAAATGTTTTGGTACCCTTCCCCAGATCTGTGCCTCGACACAATCCTGTCTCGGAGTTCTATGGACAATTCCTTCAACTGCATGGCTTGGTTTTTGCTCCTACATGCAGTCAACTGTGGGACCTGACATAAACAGGTGTGTGCCTTTCCAAATCATGTCCAATCAATTGAATTTACCACATGTGGACTCCAATCAAGTTGTAGAAACAGCTCGAAGATGATCAATGGAAACAGGATGCACCTGAGCTCAATTTTGAGTCTCATAGCAAAAGGTCTAAATACTTATGTAAATAAGGTATTTCTGTTTTAATTTGTTATGCATTTGAAAAGGTTTCTAAAAACATGTTTTCACTGTCATTGTGGGGTATCGTGTGTAGATTGCTGATGATTTTTAAAATACTTAATCCATTTTAGAATAAGGCTGTAACGTAACAAAATGCGAAAGGTCAAGGGGTCTGAAATACTTTCCGAAGGCACTGTAAGGCAAGGGGTATGAATACTTTCCGAAGGCACTGTAAGGCAAGGGGTATGAATACTTTCCGAAGGCACTGTAAGGCAAGGGGTATGAATACTTTCCGAAGGCACTGTAAGGCAAGGGGTATGAATACTTTCCGAAGGCACTGTAAGGCAAGGGGTATGAATACTTTCCGAAGGCACTGTAAGGCAAGGGGTATGAATACTTTCTGAAGGCACAGTACATAGAATTGTTCATTATAGTGACAGCCCCAGGGATGAAACTCCTACCGAAGAGTTCAGAGCGACATTTCATTGTCTGGTATGTCCGACCTGATGGGAGGAGATCAAAGCAGTGGTGGAGTGGATGGAGCGTTCATTCAGAAGGGAGAGTTTTTATAGTAGTCTATTTTGTTTGCTGCGTTGACAAATCCACTTCCCCTCAGGGATTCTAAAGTAATATAAAAGTAATATAATTCATTTGTCTCACAGCCACAGTCTGATTCATCCAATTTCTATTTCACATCATAGACCCAGGAGGCGGTGTCGGGTGGTAAAATCTGTGTTTCAAGTTTGAATGTCACATGCAGAAGTACAGTGACATGCCTTTCTTGCTAGCTCTAACCCCAACAATGCAGTAATCAATAACACTAATACTAGAATTAACAAGGTAGAACAAAAATAAACAAGATATACAAATAAGAATAAGAACACAATAAAGTAAGTAAGCAAAGTATATACAGGGTCAGTTCCAGTACCAAATTTACAATGTGCAGGGATACTATATTGATAGAGGTAGATATGTATAGGGGTAAAGGTGACTAGGAATCAGGATACTGAATACTATCAACAAGAGTAGCAGCAGCGTATATGATGATTGTATGTGAGTGGGTGTGTGTAGAGTCAGTATAAACGTATTTGCATAGTATGTGTGTGTGAGCAAATGATGGGAGTGACTGTTTATGTGTGTTGGAGTATCAGTGTGCGTAAGTGTATTGGGCCCTGTAAGTGTGCATAGAGACAGAGCAAAAATCAGAATAAAATACATGGGTCAACTCAGATAGTCCGTGTAGCCATTTTGTTAGCTTTTTAGCAGTCGTATGGCATGGGGATAGGAGCTGTTCTGGAGTCTGTTGGTGTCAAGACTTGATGCACCTGTACCGTCTGCTATGCGGAAGCAGAGAGAACAGTCTATGGCTTGGATGGTGGGAGTCTGTAACAATGCCTACACTCACCACCTGAGGTCAGCCCGTCAGGAAGTTCAGGATCTAGTTGCAGAGGGAGGCGTTCAGTCCCAGGGTCGTAAGCTTGGTGACGAGCTTGGAGGGGACAACGATTTTGAACGCTGAGCTGTAGTCAATGAACATTATTCTCACATATTTTTCCTCTTGTAGAGGTGGGTAAGGGCAAACTGAGTTCTTCCACTGCTCTATCGTTTGCTACAAACTTCAGTTTGAGACTGCCATCATTGAAGTCGTTTGTGGTGACGTCAAAATGAGGGGTGGTGTACAAAAAGTCATCAGAGATTGGATCATCTCCAACCAATCAGAGTATCAAAGCCAATGAGACATTTTCAAACCGCCACTTCAGCCACGTGTGTTCCGGCTCTGGCCCAACTCATCGGTTTCCGGGACCGGTCAGAACAGCTAGAATATTTTTCCGCTCTAGAAATCATCCGCGAGGTACTCAGATCCAGACTCATTGCGGAGACAAAACTAACGTCTGTGGGTGTGGTGTAGCGTTTGGCCGGAGCAAGAAGTCTGGGTAGCCAGGCAAACTTAATCAAGGTTTGTAAAAAAATATATATTAAAAAATATCTAATAATATATCTGTTTGGGATTCTTGCAGTCATTTTTCAGTGTGCAAAGTATTTATAACTATGTACTGGTCCCCCGACCATCCGCTCAAGGAAAAATTGGCCCACGGCTGAAATTAATTGGCGACCCCTAGTTTATTACTAGTCAGTATGGGATGGGGTTATAGCAATGGGATGCTGTTCACACACTAATAAGGTCAGGGATACGGGCTGGGCCTCTGTACTGTATAGTATATACAGTGCCTTCAGAAAGTATTCATACACCTTTGTCTTACTCCATATTTGTTGTGTTACAGCCTGAATGAAAAATGTATTAAATATACATGTTTCCTAACCCTTATCTTCACACAAACCCCACAATCACAAAGTGAAAACTGAGGAACATTCATTGTCTTCTTGGTAAGCACCTCCATTGTAGATTAGGGCTTGTGTTTTAGGTTATTGTCCTGGTGAAAGGTGAATTAATCTCCCAGTGTCTAGCGGAAAGCACACTGAACCAACTTTTCTTCTAGGATTTTGCCTGTGCTTAGCCCCATTCTGTTAATTTTGTATCCTGACAAACTCACCAGTCCTCAACGATTACAAGCATGCTCGTAAAATTATCCAGCCACCACTATGCTTGAAAATATGGAGAGCGGTACTCAGTAATGTGTTGTATTTTTTGCAGTATTACTTTAGTGTCTTGTTGCAAGCAGGATGGATGTTTTGGAATAATCATAAACACTGTTCCCTGATCAGTTTGATGCAACCTCTTAAGGATCTGACCCTTTTTTACATTTTTATTTCTAACTGCCTGTCGCAAGGATATGCATATTCTTGATACCATTTGAAAAGGAAACACTCTGAAGTGGGTGGAAATGTGAAATTAATGTAGGAGAATATAACACATTAGATCTAGTAAAAGACAATAAACAAAAAAACGTGTTTTCAAAAAAATAAAAACAATATTTAATCTTTGAAATGCAAGAGAAAGGCCATAATATAATATTGCAGTTCAGGCGCAATTCATATTTTGACCACAAGATGGAAGGAGTGCGTGTGCAAAGTTTCAGGTTGATCCAGTGAAGCATTGCAATACTGGACAGTATTTTAAATCAAGTCTGCCCAAATGTGCCGAATTGGTCAATTGATACATTTTCAAACACATAACTATGGAGAACATACAAAAATGATATGGTAATAAAACATTTAAGTTTACACACTGCCAGGAATGTCATACATGATGGATCATTATCTTATATACTAACTTTCACACATCTAGATGGCCGGGCGGGCGGGGTGGGTGTGGAGCCAGAGACAGCAGTGGTTCAAACTGTGGAACCCAGTTACTACATTTGAATATAAAAATTGATTTTATAAAACAAAACTATGCTAAATCTTTATCTCTGGGGCCCTCAGAATTACAAATCAGAGCAAGATTACTGAATGTAAGTACATTATTTACCTTCAGAAGTGAATGTATCAAACCAGTTGCAGTGATAACAGTTTTTTGCTGTTGTGCACTCTCCTCAAACAATAGCATGGTATTTTTTCACTGTAATAGATAATGTAAATTGGACAGTGCAGTTAGATTAACAAGAATTGACGCTTTCTGCCCATATAAGACATGTCTATGCCCTGGGAAATGTTCTTGTTCTTTCTAATGCTAATCACATTAGCGGACGTTAACTCAACCATCCCAGTATAGAGATTTTCGTAGAGATTTTAAAAGGTACAATATGTAACTTTTTGCGCAACCCGACCAAATTCACATAGAAATATGAGTTATAGATATGTAATTTTCATTGAAAGTAAGTCTAAGAAGCAGTAGATGCGTTTTATCCCTTCTGCTCTTAAGTTTTGTTTTTGCGGCTTTTACTTTCGGTTGTGTACACCAGCTTCAAACAGCTGAAAACACAATATTTTTGGTTATGGAAAAGACATTTCACAGCAGTTTAGATGGTACAATGATTCTCGTCACATAACCTGTGACCACATATAAACCCTGGCCTCAGATCAGGGTGGAGATAGAACAACTAAAATGTCTTCCAGACCTGGGTTCAATTAGTATTTGAAAATCCTTCAAATACTTTAGAGTGTTTTCTCTAGCCTGCTTGGAGTGCCAGATGGGCAGGGTTTGCAGTTTTGGGACTATTCTATTGTTTCTATTTCACCAGGCAGGCTCAATCAAGCCCAGATAAAGTAGCTGATATGATTTTGAATAGTATTTAAACCAAAGTGTGATGTCAGATGAGGTTGGGTAGCGAAGATGTCATCAGGTCTATTGAGTTCTCTGTGCCGAGGCAGAACTTTAAATAACCTCAGATCAACACTATCGATCCACGAAGGAATTTGAGCCTTTGCACACATGCACACACAGGATTGATGAGGCGCAGGGAGAGATTGGGCCGGGCTCAACTGTTTTCCCTGTAATCCCTGTTTATCCAGACCAGTCCACACTGCTCCCACTACATTCACACACACCTCACGATCTATAACACTGGAACTGACACTGCTGCAGAGGGTGTGTGTGTGTGTGTGAGTGATGGTGATGGTTAAATAGGGGAGAACCAGGAAAGAAGATCTGCAGTACTGAAATGTAATGTAGTCACACACTTGCAGCAGAAACACACATCATCACAGTAGAAACACATACTTGCAGTAGAAACAGACATTAACACGAGCCACCTCCTCCCAGTCTGTGTCATCTGACAGAGAAAGCAGCACTCTGTACCTACAGCACATCATCTATTATTCACTCGACAGAGAGAGGGGCGGGGTGATATGGGGAGGGAGAGATGGAGGGCGAGGGAAAGAGAAAAGGGAGAGCGGGAGAGTGAGGTGGGGGAGGAGAGAGAGATGGGAAGAGAGAGGGGGCGGGAGAGAGAGAGGTGAGAGAGGGGAAGTGAGAGAGATGGAAGTGAGGGGAGACAGAGAGGGGAAGAGAGAGAGGGGAAAAGAGAAGGGGCGGGAGAGAGAGAGAGAGGGGAAGAGAGAGAGATAGAGGGGATGGTGTGAGAGAGAAAGAGGGAGAGGGGAAGGGAGGAAAGAGAGAGATACTGCAGCAGTAGGGTGGGGACAGAGCTGAGCACATTCCCACAGTGGACATAGAAAACAGTAAATGGCAGCAAAATAATGCTGAGTGTGTGTTGTTGAATGTGTGTAATGACACGTTTTCTAGGTATAACCATATTGTGTCAAGTGTGTGTGTGTGTGTGTGTCTGTGAAACAGAGAGGTTTCTGGCCGTGGCATGGCAGGTGATTCACAGTGTCAGATGTGTCTGCTCAGCTTTCCCATCATGCACTGTATTCCTTCGAGGGCAGCAGATATCAGGATCAGGCTAAAACCTCCCACACACACACACACACACACACACACACACACACACACACACACACACACACACACACACACACAGAGAGCGAGAGCTGCCAGGTTGACAGAAGGCTTGACCCCGCCCCTGCAGGTCTCTCTCCCGGCCCCTGCTCCTACACAGCATATGTTGAAGCACAGCACTGTGACCACACACATACACACAAATACACACACACACACACACACAGGGAGAGAGACAGAATGACAGACAGACACACACACAAAGAAAATGACAGATACAGACAACTGCAGAAGACAGAAATGCACAGACACAAAAACCCAATCCTGCAGCACAGCGAACAAACCACCACAAGACAGATGAGAGAGTGACAGTGAGTGAGAGAAGACAGACAGACAAACAAACAGTGAGAGTGACAGACAGAGCAAGAGTTACAGAAGACAAAATGTGAGAGAGGGAGGAATCAGAGAAGACAAAACAAGGAAGAGAGGAGAAAAGAGAGGGAAGGTAGCCTAAATAAGGGAAAGAAGGAGAAGAGAGGAGAGAAAAAAAGGAGAGGAAAGAGAAGGAGTGTGTCTGCAATGTCCCAGCAGATCTGTCGTCTCTCATTAACCCTTTACAACCGTGTAGGGGTTGAGAACAAGTCCCAGTGTTTCCGGGCTGGAAACACGCTATTCACTGCACCTACAGGCCCACTCTGGTATTGCAGTTTAGTTGAAGTCATGCCCAAAATGACAATTCTCAGAGACAAGTCAAATTATTATTCTTCTTTAAATAAGACACTTTAGTCATTACCTTTGTACACAAAACATCCATAACATTCTTCAAATAATTTTTTTATTTTATTATCACTCACAGCCAAACATTTCATATTCATCCACTGTCTGCTTCAGTGCACACTGAGTGCTAGTAACCGGCTCTCTAAATCCAGATGTTTTCGGAAAGTATTCAGACCCCCTTGACTTTTTCTACATTTTGTTACATTACATTACTAAAATGGATTACAAAAAACATTTTCCTCATCAATCTACACACAATAGCCCATAATGACAAAGAAAAAATATCAGTTTTACGTAAATATTCAGACCCTTTACTACTTTGTTGAAGCACCTTTGGCAGCGATTACAGCATCAAGTCTTCTTGGGTCTGATGCTACAAGCTTGGCACACCTGTATTTGGGGAGTTTCTTCTATTCTTCTCTGCAGATCATCTCAAGCTCTGTCAGGTTGGATGGGGAGCGTCGCTGCACAGCTATTTTCAGGTCTCTCCAGATCTGTTCGATCGGGTTCAAGTCTTGGGTGTGTGCGTAGGGTCGTTGTCCTGCTGGAAGGTGAGCCTTCGCCCCAGTCTGAGGTCCTGAGGGCTCTGGAGCAGGTTTTCATCAAGGATCTCTCTGTACTTTGCTCCGTTCATCTTTGCCTCGGTCCTGACTGGTCTCCCAGTCCCTGCCTCTGAAAAACATCCCCACAGAATGATGCTGCCACCATGCTTCCCAGTAGGGATGGGGCCAGGTTTCCTCCAGACGTGACGCTTGGCATTCAGGCCAAAGAGTTTAATCTTGGTTTCATCAGAACAGAGAATCTTGGTTTCATCAGAACAGAGAATCTTGTTTCTCATGGTCTGAGAGTCTCATGGCCTGAAACTCCAAGCGGGCTGTCATGTGCCTTTTACTGAGGAGTGGCTTCCATCTGGCCACTCTACGATAAAGGTGGAGTGCTGCAGAAATGATTCCTCCATCTTCACAGAGGAACTCTGTCAGAGTGACCATCGGGTTCTTGGTCACCTCCCTGACCAAGGCCCTTATCCCTGATTGCTCAGTTTGGCTGGGCAGCCAGCTCTAGGAAGGGTCTTGGTGGTTGCAAACTTCTTCCATTTAAGCATGATGGAGGCCACTGTGTTATTGGGGACCTTCAATGGCGCAGAAATGTTTTGGTACCCTTCCCAAGACCTGTGCCTTGACACAATCCTGTCTCGGAGCTATACGGACAATTCCTTCAACCTCATGGTTTGGTTTTTACTCTGACATGCACTGCCAACTGTTTATTTTATTTTTTACCTTTATTTAACTAGGCAAGTCAGTTAAGAACAAATTCTTATTTTCAATGACGGCCTATGAACAGTGGGTTAACTGCCTGTTCAGGGGCAGAACGACAGATTTGCAACCTTCCAGTTACTAGTCCAACGCTCTAGCCACTAGGCAACCCTGCCGTCCCGACCAATTAAGTTGTAGAAATATCTCAAGGATGGTCAATGGAAACAGGATGCACCTGAGCTCAATTTCGAATCTCATAGCAAATGGTCTGAATACTTGTAAATAAGGTATTCATTTTTTTTTTATATAAATTTGCAAAACAATTCAAAAAACCTGCTTTCGCTTTATCATTATGGGGTATTGTGTGTAGATTGCTGAGGATTTTCTGTTTAAATGTAATCCATTTTAGCATAAGGCTGTAACTAAACAAAATGTGGAAAAAGTCGTAGTTGAGGTAATACAGTATGAACATGTTGGTAGGGATAGGGGGAAATAGTAACACAATAAAAACAATAATGAGGCTATATACAAGAAGTACCATTCCCGAGTCAATGTGCAGGGGTACGAGCTTAGGAGATCTTAGACATTTTGTTCTATGAGATAATCTTCATCAGCTAAAGTCAGCTTTTGTGAATTTTGAAGCATTTATATCAACAAAATAAGCACATAAAGCCTTTATAATTCATAAAAGTTAACTGCCTGATATTACATCATAGAACAAAATGTATAAGGCTTTTAGGACTACAAACTGGCGAGCTCTATAGTGGAGAAAATTTGTTTTGCGGAAACATCCACCTGAATGACTCCATTCTATGCGCAACAAAACGGTAAGATCGTATTTTATCATTTAGCTAGTCATGTTGGCAATAGAACAAGGTTTCAAAAGATGCCCACCTGACCCAGATTGAGATTTATAATGGCCTGTTTTTGAATTGTGTAAACACAACTGTAATTGTGTGATGATGGGGATGCAAGACTGTCTTCCAAACAAAAAAACTACAAGCGTGCTTGCCTCAACGGCACAGCTAGGAGAGCCACAAATTAAAAAAAGCACCTAAAAGTTGAAAGCTCTTTGCCTGACGACTCACCCTGAATTTCATTCCGCCGCTCTATCGATCGCTACATACATTCAATCTGTAACTGCCATCCTAGAAGTCGTTCGTGTGACTTCAAAATAAGGGACGTTGTACAAAAACAAATTCATCAGCGATCGCATATAAAATCAACAGTGTGATGTTTTTGGATTCAGGCTTGTGTCAGGTGAACTGTTGTGTCCTCACCTTCAACCTGAAAATGTCACCATAATCTCCAAATAGATGTAACTGCAACCAGATGTTTAAATTGCTACTGTCATGATGTCGCCCTCTTTGAGTACATCGAGCACCATCACCCGCTCTCTGCTTCTACAACCAGACTGCTGTGGGCAGAGTGAGGTCGTAAATTCCTAAGGAAGACCCTGCCTCATGGACACACAGTTATAGAGAGTAGTTTTCATGTTGACAAAGGAAATCCTTCCACCTCACAGAACGTGAGGTACGAACAAATTTCATGTTCCAGAGAAAGTGTAAAAGATCGGTGAAGAATCCAGCTACAAACTGGTGCGTTTGGAACAACTTGGGAAGCTCAAGAGAGACGGTGTGGCCACATTACCATAACGCTGTTTATATGATAGCCTCAGATATGAGGTTTACATCTAATGGTTGTATAAGATGAATGAGTGAGGATGATACTGTTTGAATAATGGTGTAATATGATTGTGGACTGTTTAATGAAGAAAAGTACAATTCCCTTTGATTTGACCTAAATCAGAGGACCGCCCCTGAGCCCAGTTAATGGCCAGACATCCTGGGACAGCCCTCTTCTGCCACTCTGAATAAAACCCCACTTTGAGAAATTATCAGTAGTCCATGTTTTTCTCCATTAGGGGAGGGACTGAAGGTTGTAGACCATTGCTGAATCTTTTAACCATACCACGTGGTTAAAACTCTTAGACTATCGATACCGACAGAATAAGAATAAGTCTTTGATACTAATTACTAGTCTGCAGCTAGGAATTCGGCATCATTGAATGAGAAGAACGACAACCGCCGAAACACCCATTCTATAACGAATGTGACTCTGAACAATCCCCGGAGAGAGGGAGAGAAATGGACAATTCTGCAAAAGAAATTAACTTTTCAACAGCGATCAAGACGACACACTGAGCGTAAATATATATATTGATTGCAATTGTTCCCGAATGAGGGAGCGTTCATGTGTAAGGGATTAGCATTTTAATTGTTATAATTAACTCTGTAGGGACTTCTTAGTCGACCCACCATTGCCCCTCTGTCTAACAAGCTGCCATGTCGGTTCAGCCCACTAGGGCACATTCTATCATTTCATGTAACCATATTTACTGTTTGTTTATGCATTTCTGTGAATTAATTAGTTAGTAATAAATAAATGATTTAAGACAATTGATGTATGGATGACTCATAGTCAAGACCGGATTTGTGCAGATAATCAACAATTTACGACGTTTGGAATGAGACTAACGTGAGGTAAAATAAATAAATCAGAAGACTATTGATCAGATATGAAAATATCTGAAAGGTTATATTGGGAAATTATAATTTTGTAATCTGAATACTTTCCTTGGTGCCCCCTATTTCCTAGTTAATTACAGTTACACGATTAATTACTTTGATCGCGTTATACTAATGACAGGGAATCTTTGATAAAACTGTCTTCAATTTAATGATAGTAAAGACAACACTACCATGCTTATCATATTCCTTCTGTAAGAAACATTTCAATTTAGCACTATACATATAGGCCAATTCCCACAAATGTAAAGGGTTAAGGGTGATGGATGGCATGTGTGCGGTGTGTGAGTGTTTGTGAGATTCAGCCTCCGTGTCAACTACGTCACGGCGGACACCGAAGATGGATGAATGAGGGAAGGCTAAAATAAAGAAGCT